>NW_024042109.1:0-38474 GCF_014851395.1 Micropterus salmoides | reverse complement strand
ATGTACTTGATAGCCAGCAGCAGGGCCAAAGCCAGACAGATCACCTGCTCTATGTCCATGGTTATCATCCTGCAGGGGAAGAGAAAACAAGATTCTCTTATTAATTTCAGAAGTTTTTTCTTTTGGTCCCCCCTTAAATATACCTACCAGAGGGTGACCCCGAACAGTCCAAGATTCAATGCATCGATAGAAGGAGCCTGATTCGACTGTCCAATCTTTGCAGAGGCGTTATGAAAAGAGGATCATGCCATTTGGCTATATGATGGTGCTCAATGTCTGATTTTACACAGAATACACGGTCCTCTCCCAATAAGTTAATATACAGCCTATTATGATATAAATACCTACATATAATGGTGTTTTAAAACTATGAAAGAAAGATTAAGTTTTTTAAAGTGCGTAAAAAATCTAAAGTTGTAACCCTAACCCTAAGAGACGGGGTGGTCAGTACTTTTATGGACGTGTGTGTGTGTGTGTGTGTGGTAGAATAGAAGAGGAAGAGAGACAGAGCACCAGCTGTGCCGGGGTTGTACGTTCATAATCATTTATAACCATTGATGAACCACACAAGAATATTTTACTGTTTTCCACAGTACTGGGAATAGACCTGTGAGAAACCGCATCATGCATGCAATTGTCGGTGGGCATGCGCAATTCGGCACAAGACCGTGAATGGCAGGTGATCAGAGCAGAGAGAAAAGGGCCAACAATAAGCCTCAGTTAAGCTGTAAATGTGCAGTGTAAGTTACAGTGACTGATAAACAGACACTGCAGCTCTGCAGCTTTACACACACACACACACACACACACACACACACGATTCGACAATCAGACTACAGGCAAGACTCAACAATTCTGATTCAACTATGTAAATTCTTAGTCTCGGACAGCCCTAATACATACTTATGTTCTCTTCATGCTATGCTAGATATGAAGATGAATCCAATCAGTCAATGGGATTTTTGACCATCTGGCAACTTCTTATTAATCCCTTGTAACTAATCTATGAAACATCGGTAAATGATTTATAAAACATTAACTTTGATTAGTTACTACTTTAAAAGGGGGCCTGATTAGACAGTGGTACCTAAAATTATCTCAGCATCACAGACAGATAAACATTTATTTCTAGCTAAGTCCTGATCAGAAAATAACAAGTTCAATACAGCGGACGGCACTTATATGGACGAAAAAGCTTGGGACAGAATCGGTCCTATACAACTTATAGTGTAGTACAGAGTGAAACTGTACGTTGTGTTGTTAGTGACCGTTAGTTGCTGAACTTAAAGTTGACTTGAGGTAAAGGAAAGGGGATATTTTAGTCTGCTATGGAAACACTAGTGTTGGTAATGTGAATCCCATTAATATCACTAGTAGCTTATTTTAAAACATAATCAGTCCGCATAGAATGTTGTTTTCCGTGAAAACTAAATGTCATACTGTCCCTGTTAATGTTATTGTATTGTTATATCCTTCCATTCATTGATCAGATGGATATTTGAAGATATTTTAGGAGAGAGAGAAGCAGCAGATTGGCTCGGCAGCTGATTCTGAGGTCCGTAGCACTAGTGACCACTTGGTCTGCAGGTCAGTGGTGGTCTGCAGGTCAGTGGTGGTCTGCAGGTCAGTGGTGGTCTATACAGTAGGTCTAAGAAAATGTAGGCTGTTTTGTTTTTCTGTTTCTGTTTATTTCACTATATTTATTATATTAGCTATATTCTGACCCAGTCAATAAATTAATAAATACGTAGATGATGCCTAGTGCCTAAATGGCTAGGCTCTACATGAGCATATATAAAATAAAAGCAATCATACATACAGTACATGTATCCATACATATAGTAATTATTACTCCAAATCTGTTATTCCTTCCACCGTCAGGTTATTAACTTCAGACAGTAGCCACTTTAATTAGGATCCTTATCAACAGCTTGTTTGTATGCAAGCAAAACTACAGTGCAAAATCACACTCTGATCGAACAATCCACAGTGCAGTAACTAGTGTAATTAAATTTGGACCTGCAACTTTTCTAAGGGAGAGAGGAATTAGACATGGTATTACTTCATCACACATTTACATGAGCAGCTGGTTAGCATTTAAGTCACAGCCTACAGAAGAACTCAGTCTGGCCTAAGTGAATCCCCCCATGCAGCTTTTTGTTCAGAGGAGAAATGGAAGAACAGAATATGTCTGTCGCTTTTTATTTGTTAACATCTTGGCTTCTCTCACTGGTTGTTGACATAAGTGTAGTTTTAATACAGTAACAACACTTGGTATTGGTGATCAATTTGACAGACTTCATCTTAAGATGACGAGGTAACTCATTTGAACTGTCAAGATAATGGGGATAAAAAAAAGTCATTGGAAGCCATGTCATTTTTTGAAGAGCTAGAAACTTCAGAAATGCTTGTAGTATAAAATAACTTTGTTGTTGTCATTCGATGATTACCCTTAACAAGTCTTCTTACTTCACATCCTAACCTGCAGTCGCCACAGTTCTTGAGCTTAATTGCATCTTGTGGATGCACAGCCTTCACTATTGAGGACATGCACAACTAATGCAGAAGTGCAGGGTGGCCATCACATGAACATGTAGTTAAAAGGAAGCACATCACTAGCCTCACCTAGTGAGGTAGAAGTACCACAGCGGTTTCTCTGGCTCAATCCTCCTGGGTGAGAGGTGGTCCACCTCCATGCCGACCTGTGGGATGCCCACTGTGGTGTTGAAAGACGAGGGCTCTGCGATCCAGCGGCTGTGGGCGTGAACCATCACCAGGCCCAGAGACTGCACAGAGCAGAGAGGTGAAATCACACTCATGTTCAAATGAAAAGAAAAAAGCAAATACAGAAGAAAGAGAGGCGTTACCATGATCATTTTGACTCTCTGCGTCACAGGGTTGGGTTTGTTGTCCTCCTCCTCCTCCATCACTCTGGAGAAGTGGCTCAGCTGCCAGATAGGATGGCCCTCCTGACGCTCACGCGACAACTACAGGAGCAAACACAATACGATCAGTCCAAGTGACAATAACACACACACATATGCACACATCCAACAAAACACTGCAGCCTTACCTCCAGCACCAATGAGACACACGCAGGGAAGAAAGTCATGAACACAAAGTAGTTGGCCAAGACAGACATGCAGCCAAAGCAGCACATGATTTCCAACTGTCGCACACCTGAAACATACGAGACACATACTCAGGCATTCACAAGAACAAACCGCTGATCCAATAAGAAGGGGCCATGATATCACCAAAACGACCAAATCAGAAACACAGGTGCTACTCTTGGTGGCATTCATTTCCCCTTGGTCAGCTAACAGCGAAACAGGCTGTGATCTGCAAAGGAGTCAAACTACTTTTTAAGACGCTGTTTGATAATCCAACAAGCACTTTGTTCAAAGCTCTGTTCTCTCTCCTCCAACTCCATGATCACTTTTTTTGCTTAAATGTAACAGTAGCTGTAGTTTATGACACAATGAAGCAATTCTAATCAGAGCTAGAGTTTAGAAAGAGTAATTTAACAGCACGCTGAAACAGTGTTTCATTGTTCTCTCCGGTTGAAGGCCTGTGTCACCTCTGTAACCCAATAATGATGTCATGATGTAATGACAGAACACTGCTACGTGTCTGTAAACTGTGATGGTTGATCTAACCTGTCTCCAACGTGATCTCCGCTCAATATTCTAAGTGCAGTGGCTTGATGCACTAGAAAAAATAAAAAAATTATATTCCATGTGTCAGCAAGTACCTGACATGGTTCCCACTCCGATTACTAAGCACTCCACCAGGGCGTCCAGAGTGAAGGTAGGTCCCAGTACTGCCATGCCCCGAGCAATGTTGTCCCTCACTTCTTCCTGAAAAAGTTGAACAAAATATACCACTCATCCAAAGAGGGTTAAATCAAAGGCAACTGGACTTGATTGAAGAGTCATTCAAGGGGCTTCTTCAGCTGAAGAAGGCGACAGTATCTTCAACCACGTTCAGCTGCCCTTGATTTACCCTTGGATACCTAGGTCCCGGATGACTGAGAATCTTCACACACAATCAGTGTCGGGCAAGTTACTCAGAAATTGTAATAAATTACTAGTTACTTATTACTCCTTTAAAAAGTAACTAGTTACGTCATGTTACTATCTTACTTTCACTAAACCCCTAAACAAAGCAGAATATTCAGTGTTTTTACCGCCGCTCTCTCTCTCTCTACAAGTCCATGCATCACTGGCAGTAGCAGCTGGAGTTTCTTTCTAGAAATTTCACATTGCTGTGCTGCTTCAGCAGATGCTTCAATAAATTAAACTAAATTATTCACAGTTGAAATCTTTTTGCTGGTCGCACAAAGGTTACAATGGACGCATCTTAGACTGACACACAATGGCAATCCTTCCAGCTGTGGAAAGAACACCTCTCTTAACAGCTGGTTTTGGAAATAGTAATCCCTTACACTACTAGTTACTGGCAAAAGTGATAACATTACAGTTACTGAGTAACGCGTTACTGCCCAACACTGCACACAATAAACCCATCAGGCCACTGCTGAATTTCATGTGGAATCTTTCTTCCTACCTGAGAACTGGAGCTTAAGGCGAACTTGGCAAGAGCGCACGCTTTAGAGAGGTCGATGAGAAGCAGGAAGAAGGGCAAAGCCTCACTGCAGATCAGAACAGAACAATCAACTGGAGTTTTTAACAGAGGTGCTGATCAGAAAGGATAGTATTCAGAGTGTGTCCTTACTTGAGGCCTGTGAGCTCTTTATCAAGGAAGTGAATGACCACTGTGCTGAATACAAAGCTGGAGAATATGGTGAAAAGACCAGCAATGCCTGCAAGAGAGACGATGAGGTGCATTTTAGCTATATCTAGCTAGCTGGTTCAGATCTACTTCCTCTACAGACAATAGACCCATAGCATCGTAGTCACACTGTACGTGCCTTTTACCTAAAATATATTTGGATCCCAGTTGTCTCAAGTTCTGGAACTGGAAGTAAATATAGACGATAGCAATGCAACGTGTGATAGTCAGGATGATGATGTCACTGCTCAAAATTTGCTGCAAAAAAAGAAGAAAATATGACCTCATTCAAGGTTAGACAAAAGAATAGAAATTAGGGTTGGGCTTTTTAATTAATAGTTAAAGTATTATATAATATATTTTACGCTATATATATATATATATATATATATATATATATATATATATATATATATATATATATATATAATTTAATTTAGTTAATTACTCTGGGGAGTCTATGACTATGTGGAAGAGGGAGAGTACCAAATATATCGACTATCTTCCCCCATATAACTGCCAAGTCCTTAGAGAACATATCTCTGTATATATTTACATTGCTGTTCATGACATGAATGAGTACATGAGTACAACTCATGGATAGTAATAGATTCCAATATGACGTAGCATTGGAGTCATCAGATAGATTTCTTGATCTAGGTTAAGGCCAGCTAAAGATGACCTACTAGGAAATGCTACAGGCACAAGGGGGAAGACAGAAACATGAAAGGGACCAAAAGATGTTATCCTTCAGATCTGGTGTTGTACGGAGGCCCAAAGTGGCCATCCACTCAAATATTTATTTTTCTCCATTTTCCTGTGATAAGGGGATCATTTTCTTGTGATCTCAAGATAACAAACCACAGCTGAATACAGGGCTCAGCCGTTGATTTCTTTAGGATAATTTCCGACTACTTTACAGTGTGACCGAGATCACGAGGTAATGATCCCCTTATCATGGAAAACGGAGTAAAACAATGTTTGGATCGATGGCCACTTAGGGCTTCCGTAGTGTTGGCATCAGTCTCCGAAACTTCTTCACATCTGAACCTGGCTCCCAATATTTCTTCAACATTCTGATCATCTTGTGTCACTCACCTCCTCTGTTTTGGGGCAGTCAAAGTTCCAGCCACAGATCTGGTCATTGCCAGTGAACATGTTCATGGACATCATACAGATGGTTAGGGTGACGGTGCCAACGATCACCTCCCAGGGGTGGGAGGCCACCAGGAGGCCATGCATACGGAACAGACGGGTCAGCATGGTGAAACAGAGCTACCAAATAACACAAGTAGAGTAATGTAAGCTGGGAGAAGCACCTTTACATAACAGGGATGTCATTGGAGGAACAATGTGGATAACGAAAGCTTTGACAATGTGCACAGGTCATGATCACAGGAAATACAACCACAGAGACAATCTTAGATTTCTCTGTCTTTGAGGTGTTCAGACCATGGACTGACCAAATCCATTTCCAACATGAATATGATTGAAGGAATAACAGGAAGCTAAATCTAAACGCTTTGAGAAATTATTTTAGAAAACTGTTTACAAATGGCATCATTTGAATCAGCAATTAAAGTCAGAAGAATGAAGTAGAATACTTAATTTGTACATTTAATGACTATTAACTTTATTACTTTGTACATGGTGGACAAAGTATTCAGATGCTTTACTTAGGTAAAAGCACTAATAAAATAAAATAATAAAATTCATTCGTTCATTAATGCCACACTGTAAAAGAACTCTATTACAAAGTACTGTGTTAAAAATGTTATTTATGTAAAAGTATAATCAGGAAAATGTACTTTAAGTGTTAAAAGTAAAAGTACTCAATCCAGAAAATGTTCCCTGTGACTGTTATACTATATTATACCATGAGACTATTATTACTCATCCATTCATGTAAAAGCAGGATTTTTGTATCGGACCGCAACTAATGATTATTTTCATCATGAATTCATCTGTTGATTATCTTCTCCATAAAATCGAATGATTGTTAAAATTCAGAAAAATAGTGAGAGGCCAACACAGTGACCCAGAGCCCAAAGGGACACCTTCATATTGCAACATAAATAACACTACATTCAATTCATTCAAATAATTCAAAGGAAAAGCAGCATATCTTCGTGAATTAATTGAATTTGTGAAGCTGGAACCATGAAATGTTTTTGCATGAAAAATGACTTGTCAATTCATTTTCTGTCAACCCACTAATGGTTTCAGCTGTTCTTGTATTTAAACTGTTGGGTATTTTAATTTAAACAAAACATCATATTTTGCAAACTCTTCATATGTTTCGTGTAAAAAGCTTAATTTGTAAAGTAAACTAGTAAAGCCGACAGATTAAAAAGTACAATACCCAACTCTGAGATGTTAATTAGAAGAAGGAAGTGGCATAAAAAGAAAATAAGTAAAGTAACGTTAGCCTCAAATTTGGACTTCAATGTAAGTTAGGCTACTTAGTTCAAGTCCCCCGTTGCTTTTTAATAAAGTAATATAGACCTACAACTGACCACTGAAAGTACTCTGTGGGGAATACTTCTTTATAAATAAATGCCCATAATATTTAAATATCAACACACGTTTGTCCGGGCTTATTTGTCTTCCTCTCCTGTGTGTCTGTTTCTGAAGCAGGCCCACCGAGGCGTGCATTAATCACCACTAAGCGTGACCCTAACTCACAACAGAAGAACGGCAGAGTGACTTACCTTGAGAGGCTACGAGAGCTACTTGTGAGTGAGCTTGGCTGGTAAGCACAGTCTGGCCTCCCGGTGTGAAAGACAGCTTCCCCGCTGCTCACTGAGAGCCGATGGAACGATGGCATGCTGCTGCATCACCCGATGCTTCAGCCAATCACGTCGGTCACCTGCTTCGCCGACACTTTTTCCACGCCCCGTTTCCTAGGCGACAGCAGTAATGGGGCATGGCCAGAGTGAGGACGCCTAATCTCACCACCGCAGGCGCGAGCTCGGATGGTTAAGAGTATGGACGCTGTGCACACATCAGTGGCGTGACCCTGCTTTACTGCAGCTTCCAAGCAGTTGTTCTTCTGCTTTCTTCTGTTGCTCTTTTGTCATGTCAACTTGCAGATGTTTGACTTACACCGCGTTCCAGACCGCTGGGAAGTGGGAAATTTGTAAACGATAAACATGGCTGACCGTGACAAACTTGTGTTTCTTTGGCAAGTTTATGCACAGTTAAACCCTCAGCAGTGCACGTGGTGTACCTTGCTCCTTAACTGTGTATCCTTCTAGCTACTTCAGTTGGTAACGGTTAATCCGCAAAAGTCATTTCCAAATGTTTTAACATTTCTGGGCATTTTAACATTTTCCTGAATAATGAAAAAAGATTGGGTGGAGAAGATGACTTTCAGAGATTGTTTACTGTAACCAGCTACCTTATAACATTGACAAAATATTTCTACATCATTTATTTTTAACATATAGCACCTTACTAGTGTTTTTGACCACTCAAAGCACCTAGCCTAAGTGCTCAAACAGAAACTAACATTCATACACTGGTGGAACAGCCACCAGGCGCACCACCCAACCCTCAACACACAGCCTGGAGGAGCTGGAGATTGAACCGCCGACCTTCCAATTAACAGGCAACCCGCTCTGCCACCTGTGGCTCAGGTGGCAGAGCGGGTTGCACAGATGTGTGCGTGCATGTGTAAATGACAAATGACTTCTGCTACTTTTGCATTACAATAAATGGCAGATTCCTTAAAGTCTGTAATAGTTAAGCCACTGCATATGCTTGTGCAGAGGAAAAATCTTCTTGAAAGAAACAACAGCTTTGTCAATGGTTAAGCCTCGTACTTTGTGGACAGTGCATGCCAACTGTATTGGATATTGTCTGTGTAAGCCTCATTATTGGTAACTTTAACTTTATCAATGTTTTTGATCTTTGATTTGGCCAACCTTGGGGTCATCAAATGCCACATGAATGGAAGTAGGAAAATCGTCATCATTGTCCTCATTCTGTTCACAGTAACCCACCATGTTAACAATAGTTCCAAAAGGGCCGTTTACAAGCCCATCAGACACATCAATGTTTTTCAGCAACATTATACGAGCTCCAATTCCTGCATGGATATATTTCTCTAGACAAGTATTGTAAACTTTGTGATGATGGCCATCCTTTTTCTCCAGTCTACCTGTTTCAGAATTCCTCTCATAGTCACATGCTTTTATGGTAACAGACTCTGGACAAGTAGCATGCATGTAAGCGTGTCAAGTTATAAACATAAAACTTCATTGTAGCTACACTGGTCCCAAGATATAATGGCCACGCATCATACAGATGTCTTTTGAAGATTTATTTTATCGCAGCTCTCTCCTTCGTCAGCAGACACCGTGAAAACTACAGGAAAATAAAAGACATACAGCTTAAAACATTCATCTCACATTCACTTTAAGGCCTTTCAAGCGTCCATTGATAAACAGGCCCAAACACATTAAGACAAGCGAAATGCAATGAAATCATACAATATAACCAAACATAAATATTGTCCATGTAAAGTACACCAACAAGTAACATACACAAAGGTAAACAAATGAAAGGCAATTACCGTGTGCGCCTCTTGAACCAAGTGCAGAATACGGTTATTTTGAGGCTTTATTTTGTTCCTCTGCATGCTCTGCTCTGCCTCCACATTATCTCTTACCCATAATGCCATGGTTATGCCCTTATCTTAACTCTGTTCATGTGACCCATTTCCCATTACTCTCTGCTGTTCGTTGAAATAAACCTTACATAAAAGCACAACATTTTTAACAGTATTTAAATTAAAGACATTTTTGTGAATGTTACCCCTTTTAACATCTTCACATGTTTTTCCTACTTTTAAATGGCTGTATGAACTGAAATATTCATGAACTTGCAGATACAAATATACAAAATAGACATTTCAATTAAACATGACTTTGAGACAGTTACACTCATTATTTGTAGCAAAAATGTGTATTGCATCGTTGTCTTCTCCTGTTTCACAGCTAAGATCATGTTAGTCTGAATCCTTTTGTCTGATCATTTGAGTGAGCTCAGCTATTTGAAATTCATCCTCCCATAGGTTGATGTACTTGAAGTCACTGTACAAAGCAGAACCTTTAACTGGGGCAGTTTCAACCTTCAACTGATAAAAGTCTCAAACTGCAATAATACACACTTTGGCAAATGCAGTGTTGTGACCTGGTTGCTTGATTTGTCTTAATCTGCCATGTATGTATGCTAAATTTCTAGGTTTCCTACTTTTGCACGTAAGGAGTTAATTTTTTTCTTTGATTGGACAGATCTGCTCCTATTGAGAATGTATTATGTATAGCACTTGCGTGTATGTTGTAGGCAGCCACACCTGTTGGGGCTGTTAGTACTACAGTAGGTGCATCTGGTTGATCTGAATGAAGTCTTTTAAGAATTCTAGTTGACACATAATAAATGGCCTTTATCAAACGGCTTTTACCTGTTCCTGCTCTACCTGTTATGAGTACTTTTAAGGGCTGAGGATTTTCACCGTTGACTTTCTGCAAACACCAGTGTTGAATTTTATAGAAAACTGCAGACTCTTCCTTATTCCAAGATCGTAACAACGCCAAAGCATCTGCTCTTGCCATTTGTGTTCTGTATTGTGTAAACTGACTTATTTGTTCATCATTTGTTTCATTTGTGTCTTTTCTCAATCTTTGGCATTCTAGTCTTTCTAGTTCTGTTTGTGGACATATCTGTGCCCATGCATCTTCCAGTTCATTATTGCCTTGTACCATCTTTTCAGCTTCATCTAATTTGTTAGCTTCTTTCTCAAATTGAGACCGATTTCTATCCACTATAGATTTGACATTTTCCAGTGTGTTGTTCTCATTGTGCACTGCACCATGCTCATAAAAGTCTTTCTATGTTTCAAATGGAGCAGGTTTCAGATGGCATTCCAAATAATGGGGCAGAAATAGTTCAAGAATGTTGCGATGGCAGGCTTCACAGTGTTTCATCGGAAACAGAGTAACATAGCGGACCACAGCAGGATTCTCTTCATTAGTTCTTTTGATAATAAAACCAAAGTTATTTTTCTATTGAATCACCTTACTTCACCTTTGGGGATTTGTGAAGTTGCAAGTACTCTGTACTCCGTGAGGAAAATGTTGCAAGGCACATGGTTATAAACGGTTGTGTATCAGCTCTGTTTCTGTATCAGTCCACCACATTTTTCATCCATAAATGCTTACCATCAGTCTGATTGCTGCCATGTTGTTGTTTAAGTTGACTTAAGGGTAAACTCATTCTGGCGGGATGCTCACCAGTTAGTATGAACTGGGTTCCACATGAACAATGTTTAAGTGGTAGGCCAGTTAATTTGTAACAACATTCTTGTGCTGAAACTTGTCAGCTTTGCAAGAAGACTGTGTCAGTTTTTTTCATTGACTCTTTAGCTTGTAAATTTCCATTCATGACCTCCTTTTGAGCCTGATCAAGTAGCAGTCCCATTTCACGTTCAGGGAATATGAAATAATGTACACCACACATGAATATGCATCTCCAATAAACAATGCTTGTCCTTTTGTAAGCAGTTTTCATACCAACAAGGTCCATGTCTGAATCTTTTTCAAAATTTCTCTGTTCACTTTTTTAAGAGTCAGTATCTTGGTGTCCTTTAAATTCTGTAGAAATACATGGTCTGGTGACAAATGGACGTTCTGAGACTGGTCTCGGAAAGTTGAATCTGCAATTTATTGCTCATTTATTCTTCTTTGCATTTTTCTTATCACAGGTTTTAGCTTGTTATTCACTTTGTTTTTGCAGTTCTGGATCAGTACGCATTTCACACGTGACATATTTATCACAAAACTGTGCAACGTTTGCATCAGAGTCTTTGTCTACTTTTGGAGCTTCATCAACCCATCTGAAATTCAACTTTATAAAAGTAATCTGTGATCTTGCCAATTGGTGCTGCTGGGCTTTGTAGAAGATCTTTTAAAAGCATTGCCATTGGAAGTCAAACATTCTGGCCGCATTTACTGGATTACGCTTTAATAATGCACATTTTTCAGCCCAATAAAGGTCTTCCAATTTCACCTCCTTCTGTTCTTGCCTAAGCATAGCATTCAACATTTCAGCAGAGCTAAATGAACAGAACCATGTAGGAATACCAAGTTGCCTTATTATTGAAAACAAATCTTTCTGTGCTGATTGCCAAAATGGAGGCGTTCCTCTGATAGGTCTGAGGAATTTGCAGCCTTCATCAAAATGCAGAATTGTTTCAAAGCTTCTGGGTCTGTAAGAATGTCACTGGTAACATCTTGAGTCAAACCTTTGTCTGTACCTTTTCTCAATGCTAATGACAAATTTGACACAATTTGATTTAGTTCTGAAGTTAGTTCAGTGTTTTGGGCAAAGTGTTTCTACAACATTTTCAATTGGTTCTCGCGCTTTTATTTTGTAGGCACAATCACTTAAGAGGAAGTGATTATGTGAGTAACTTTTGCTGATATGACTGAGATCTTTTTCAGCACCAGCCGCTATAATTATTACACCATAACCTGCTTCCAATAAGCAGCTACCTATGAATATAAAATCTCAAAGTGGATATCTTATAAGCACGGACCAGGTAAAGGAACTGTGAACACCCTGGCACAGATGTAACTGGGTAGAACTTGGTTTTGGTTTAGATAGGCTTCCTTATTAACAGGCTATGTCATTTGTGTCATCTGTGTCATTTCAGCCACTTTATAAAACACAGCCCACTGCTGATGGAGAAAGTCAACACCTCCAGTCACCACCAATTAAACACCTCATTATTATTATTATTATATGGAGAGTGCAACATAATCTGAATTTACCAGACTTACTTGTTTTTATTCATGTGTATTCCAATGTTGAGAGCAGTGTGTGAGAAAACATTTGTATGCAATGTTTACATCCTAAACTGCGTTCATAACCTAGGATGTTGCTGAAATCAGTACAGCCAGAGACCCCTGGTCTTCTAGTTCCAGTGCTGTGAGGAAGGATGCTACTGTAGGAGAGACAGGGAGGAGGGTGGTAGAGGTAGGAAGAAAATAGTGACACACAGCAGGCAAACAGACAGAGCACAGATGGACAGCCATTGTTTTAACTGTATGTGTAAATTTGTTATAAGGGTGTGCTCTTAAAAAACTATTAAGCATTGTCTGGCAGTCACGTACATTAAATGGTATAAATTGGTTACATAGGCCTACTGCCTATATTATTTCACCATCTGTACACAAATGTATCCTAAGTAGTGAATGTGTGTTCATGAGTGGGGATGTGTCGCTACAGTGCTGCTTCTCAAGTCTCTTAACTGCATCCACGTTTCCCTCACTTGCGTCTTTTACTTGCGTCTTAGTCCCGCCCACCAGGGATGCATGGAGAGACGCAAGGAAACCAAGCCAGGAGAGAAGGGACGAGGACATGTGTTTTTAGAGACATGAGACTTCCTTTCCTCCGAAGCATCACTAAAGCGACATCCGTTTCTGATGACGGCGGCGGCTGATCACAGCCGGATCAGCTGTCAGTCGGCTCTAACAGCTGTCGAGACTTTTGATGGAGTTTGTGTCTGCACGCTGTGTTGGTACTAATAAAGTCTCTCAGTGCACAGCAGCAGGTTTCCTGTTTAACAAACACCTGCACATGAATAATTAGAGGTTACTCATATCCTGCTCAGAGGCACAGGATCATTTCTACTGGTACAATGCTGATATTATCTGCATTTAGATTTGTTGATTCTGATTGTAAATTCGTTATTGAATAACCCAGAATATGATCATGGTGTCTTGGGATTTATTAGTCTATAATGTGTCAGAGAAATTGAAATGATGTAACTCATATCAAAGTCCACTCAGTTTTAGGATTTCTCTTCTAATATCCTTTAACACTACAGCATAGGCTACATTTTATTTATGCAAGTTGCATCACTCGTCAACGAGCGAACACTGCATTTTATCATATCAATTCAACAATTTTTTTTTTTTTACCACAGCAGCTTTCATTCATACTTTGATCGGCTGCTTCCATCAAATGCATGCAGTAGGTGAGATGGCTGGATGTGCAGGCTTTATTTTTCTTTGCTTGCTTCATGAGAGACTTTAGTGCAGTTTAGTGACTTTGTCCAACTCCTTAGGCTACGCTTTTACTAAGTTTTATTGTCGTCTATTTAGACTAAACACAGGAATGAGCAGCTTCACATGTGACTGAATAGAAATGACGATAAATTATGTAAAACCTGTTTCTTGCTGACAGACTCTATCTGACTTTGATTGTCTCCATAGTAAAAGTTGAAGGGGGAGAAATAAAGTAAAAAAATGTAATCTTTCTAATAAATGTATAACGTTATGAGTGGGTCTTAGGTTGTTCAGACCTACAATGAAGACAGATTGTAACTAGACAGTGAATCGTAAAACAAATCAAATATAAGACTATAAGAATGTTATCTGTCCTGATGCTCCTCAGAGATTGCTCCTCGATCTTCGGAGCACAAATAAGAGCTTTGGGACGGCCTGCAAGATGGCAGAGCGGAACAACTTCCGTTTCAAGCGAGGATCAAAGAATCGACCCCTGTGATCACATACGCTCCTCTGTTGTTCGTTCTACATGTTCCAACAGATTCTGGTCAGCTGACTGATCTGTGGTGCTGCAGTGTTTTGAACAGGGGAGCTGCATATAGGGATGGGAGAAAAAATCAATTCTTAGATGCATCAAGATGCAGACGTGGAAGATTCTGGCTCGATTAACAAATGTCAAAAAATCGATTATTCAGATGTTGTTGTTTAAATTGTTGACAAAAGACAAAACTCGCAGAAGTGCAGTGCTCGGACAGTCTGTGGCATGCAGAGACCAGTGTAGCACACCACCGCTGCAAAATGAATAACCACCCCACTAAAATGTCACACAATTATTAATATCAATGTGCAAATGATGATTTTAACTCGCACACTGTGCGAGCGCGGTGACGCTTGGCAGCTCTCTGTGGATCCTGTGTAATATGTGGAAATATGTCTTTAGTGAGTCTTCTGAAATAAAGAGTCCAATCCAGATGTCTTTAAGGGTTTTATTCTTTGCAAAGGGTCAGACAGACATACAGAGTGCAACCAGTCTGTGGAGTGTAAGACAAAGAGCCAGTGAAGAAACAGGTGACTTTATATTACTCAGCTATGTTAGGGAGGAAGGGAGTAGGGACCAGCTGTCCTGAGATGAAGGCCTATCAAGGACAGTCAGATAAGAAAAGTCTCTAAGGAGCATCTTTCCCATGGGAACCTTCACCTAGCTGTAACAAAATAAAATGATACTAATGAAGCATGCAGGGTGAAACAATAAACACAGTAAAATATCAAATTTCCATCACACCTGAGTGTCAGGCCAAGCAAGTGAGAGAGAGCGAGCGGCAGAACATGATGGTTATGATGAAAGTTAGTGGAGGCAAATATTAGCAGGAAGTTTGTCTGGTGGTAAACTTGCAGCGTAGGTCACAGTGTGTCCGTTAATAAAAGTCTGTTGTTTGCCCAGCTGCTGCTCTAGCTAACATCTCCCCTGTACGACGTTTTTGGCTGCTATGTAACGTTAGCTTAATGAGTAACGAAGTAATATTAATTAGCTCAGCTGTATGTCATTACTAACTTACTTACCTACTTGTCAAGGGTTGAGAACATCAGGTACAAGCTGTACTGTACATCCTGTGTTTTCTGAGGAGTCTGACACCTGGTTGTTAATGAAATGAGGGACCATGGAGCTGAGGTTAATGAAGTAAATTAGGGATGCAAACTAGTCCTTTTAAGCTAATTAGGAGACGTTTCTTTAGGCTTTTAATGCGCAAATCAAATATTTTGTAATTATCCAGAGATTCTATTTAGAAAAAAATTATGCATCAAGATCGATAATTGTTTTATAATCGTATCACAGCCCTCTGAATCTTAATCCCTAGCTGCAGAGCGTACTCTGGTGGGCAAACTATGCAACACTCATTACTTGAGTAAAGGATCTTAAAGGATACTATAGGCTTTAATAATTACGGGGAATAGTTGTGTTTTTAGTGAGAAAGAATGAAATGTAAGTCCAAAACCATGTATCATCCACTCAAATATGTTTCTAAAAGGTGCTTTGTATGGAAACATGAGAATAATGTTTCAGGATACATTTACTTTGTATCACTTAACACAGCATCCTTCTTCCTGAAAGTCCACATTTTTCTTTTGGCTTCAGCCCGTTTGTGATTTTTCGGCATCTGTAAAATATAAACAAATGTTGGAACATTTGTTATTAAAAAATAACGTTAGGCTTGCTAAGTCGTTGACAACAATAGCTTAGGTCAGTCTGTTATGTGTAGAATGCAGTGTTTCCCCTGTTAGGTGCTACTAAATTGTGACTACTGCTGCTAAAGTTTACCGCAATCATTATTACATCCATGTGCTACTAACTTTCAGTCACACTCGCTTCCTCATTCTTCAAAGAACATCTACGTGACAGGTGCTGTTATAACAGCAACGATGCCTCTGGCTGGGCTGGGGGACCGTTGGCCTGGTTCTCCCGCGTTATCGCTCCCTGGCGGTAGCGAGCTTCCCGGCACGGCTTTCTGCTGTTCTTCCTTGGGGCGGGGTACAGCTTCCCCCTGGACATGCGGTCTGGGGTCCTTTGCGCTTTGGGGGGTCGCAGGGTGTCCTGGCTTCTGGGGGTGGGGGTCTGCGGTGGGATTGTGGGGCGATTATCGATGCATCTTGATGTATTATACTTTTTCCCTGGGCAGGGTCTCTGGATGGCTGCTGGGCGTTTAGTTTGTGCGTTGGAGTCCGGGGGAGGCATCTCCTCGTTGGCTTGGAGGGACCTGTTTGCGTTCCTGTTTTGCTTCGTTGGCCTCGGATCCATGCTTGCCCATTTCTCTGTCGGCCAGTTGTTGGACCCCTCTGGATACTGAGGTATATAGTTAGTTTTCGGGATGTGCAGTGTGGGTGCGGGGCAGGGCTGTGCTCCGGTTTGTTCTGGGTTTGTGCCTGGAGTTCTCGGCCCTTGATGGATGGGTGGGTTGTTGGTGGCATGCAGCTGAGCTAGTTGATTTTGCCTCGTTGCTGGTTTGGCTGGTGTTGCATGGCGGCCGGGGGGCGCGCTGGGCATGGGGGATGTCGGCTGGCGCCGGCGGCCTTAGTTTTTTCCGGCGGTTGGGGGGATGGTGGACTTTTATTGGCGGGTGCACGGTGACCTGTGCGGCGCGTTTGCTGCCGGGCTGGGACTTGCTGCTGGTGTCTCTCTCCGCTGGCTTTCGCTGTCGTGTTGTTCCGTTTGCTCTCTCTCATTTGCCCGACCTCGCATGCGGAATTCGCGGGGGGCTGCTGGGCATGGGTGTCGCCGTGCTCGCGCAGTGTGCGCATTGGGCTCGTCACTTGTGCATTGGTGTTGATGATTGCGTGGCATTTGGGCATTGTGGTTGTTTGCTGCGCGGCGGTGGGGTGCTGGATGGGGGAGGCCACTGGTCTATGTTGTGTCTGCGCCGCGGTCGGTCCGGGCGCTGCTCTTCCTCTTTTGCGTTCCGTCGGCATTACGTTGTCAACTGGCATTTGGGTCGGGGTCTTCTGCGTTTGCATCGCGGTGCATCTGGGAGTCTTTGTTTTTTTTTATTTGATTTATTCTTTTTCTTTCTTCCACCCCTATTGGCTACTGGGGTTCTTGCCTGCCTGTTACAGTCGTGGCGTCCCACTCTCTCTAACAACTACATTCTTTAACAGGCTTATGCGCACACACATGTACATACACACATACAGACACATTCACCCACACGCACACAGACACACACAGACACAAACAAACTTAGGTTGTCCCTGGTAGAATTATTCCTGATGCCTTTCTTTCAGTTACTTATTTAAATTAATTATTATTCCAGCTCTCGTGGCTGTGTTGTGTTGCTTATTTAGTGTGTGTGACTGTTTCTTGTTTTCATTGTTCTCTTAGTTGTCTTAATATGTCATTAATATGTCAGCTGTTTATTGCTGCTGTTCGGCTGGTTTTCTTTTACTATTATTATTATTATTTTTATTGTTTTTTTGTTTGTGTTTGTTTGTTGTTGTTTTTCTCCTCCCCAAGCCCCCTCTCTGTTCTCTTGCAGGTTTCGTTGCTTTCTGCAATTGGTGTTTCCCACAGCTTTTCCCTGTTGTCCCCACCCTCCATCCCCCTTTCCCCCTTCTCTTGCAGGTGTTGTCCTTTCTCTGTGCTGTCTGTTTGTGCCCCCCCATCCCCGTGTCTGCCCCCCTGTCCGGCCCGGTGACAAATCAATACATAATTAAATAAATAATAAAACAGACAAAGGAGTATTTTAATACTCTCTTGTTAAAGTAAAATCTGTCTGGCACAATATGGTATCCAGGTCATTATACTCTATACCAGGCTGCTGGGCAGGACAGGTTTAAAAAAAATAAAAAATAAAAATAAAATAAAAAATAACAGCAACGTAACTCCAAATCAGGAGGTGCGTAGCGAGTGTTTGATTGACCGCGAGCGGAGGGAAATATTCTGCCAGGAAATGTACTAAGTCGGTTACATTGTTGTCAGCTTCTCAAGGCCAAGAGAAGGGTCAAGTCTGTTGTTTCCTAAGCTGCTGAAAAAACATCTCCCCTCCCCTTCAGACTGCGCAGCTGAGCAGGAAAGCTTAACGTTAGACAGCAGGCTGCGTCTTTTGCTGCTATGTAACTTAACATTAGCTTAATTACTAGGAAGTAACTGGTAGCTGGATTTTATTACTGCCTACTAGTCCAATGTTGAGAACATCAGGTATAAACTGGCGTAGCCTACAGCTCTGTCCTGCACAGACTGCTTCATCCGAAATTATATTTCAGATTTCAGGTGGGTCTGAAAAAGTGGTTGTTAGGAAAAGAAAGGATGGTGGTGACTGGAGGAGCTGAGGTCAGTAAAGCTAATTTGTGATGCACACTAGTCCTTTTAAGCTAATGAGAGACGTTTCATTTTGGATTTTAATGTTAAAATAAAGTGCAGCTCAGAAGGAAGGTGGTTTCTCATTTTTCTTTATATTAATGTCAAAAGCTGTAAAATAAAGAGACCAATCTCTTTGTCTCTCTTTATTTGTCTCCGTAGGGAGATTTGTAATTAGTAAAGACAAACATGAACAGTCGTATCTACAATAATTCTGAGGTCATATTAACAGGGTTTTCCTGCCGTTAAGGCTTAGGGGTGATGCCCAAAACATGCTGTGCCATAAATGTCAATCACTGTTGACAGCATCATAACCAGCCAAATTACTTTCCCCTGATCTAAAGGTTGTAGTTCCTCCCCAGTAGACTGATCTTTGGGTGTTGGTTACTTATTATCTGCTCTAGCTTTTCCAACTATGTGTTCAGAGAGATGGTGAAAATAATGGCCCAAGACATGAAATTACAAATTTGATACTGTTGAATTATCGATACAGTTGTACATGTTGTATTGCATGTGTGTCCATTCGTTTGATAGTCCACAAGCTGTAGTCCACATAGTCCAGCAGGGTTCTGGTTACAGTCCATAAGGAGGGTCTGAGCTCTTATTGAAGTGGTAAAATCCTGCATCTGTGGGGGTCACTAATTCATTTACCTACAACCATTATTTTTAATCACAAATGTATTTTCATTGAAATTATTATTTACATTAATAAGAGAAACGGGCTAAAATAAACACATTTTCCAAACGAACTACACTGCGCACTGCATGAATGTCATGTCATTACGACATGATTAATAATAATTAATATGGGACCATAAAAGGCGGGTTTGCGGTCACTCCTTGAGCAGTAGCCTTTGTTGGTTTGAAACTTAAACTTTGTTGCAGTATTAAAGAATTCTGGGGCAAGTAGTGTGCTGCTGTGTGTGGAGAAAACCACCTAATGATCAATGAAGTCTGTCTGTCCAGGCTTCTAGTATTTATTTCTTTTTTAATCTTGTAAGGTTTCTTATACTACAGACCCCCGCAAAACAAAAAATTGTAGTCCAGTTCCCACAGTTGTCAGTTTTTCCTATTAACCCTCTAGGTTAAGTCTCCATACATACACATATCATATGTTATCAAGCTTCTTCTTCTTCTGCTTCTTAAGTTTTACAGGCAGACTACAAACTAATGTTAAAAGTGCTCCCACCTATATTGGAATGACTAACATTATGACTTCAAAAACAAAACTTGCATTATAAAGAAGATATATTCTGGAATGAAGCTAGTTAGATATTTATTGAAACCCCCTTGAACCTATCATTGTAAATCAGACCTTTGATACCTTTCTATACTGAACCTCCTCCAACCCATCACTCCTTACAGTTACAATTCTCACATTTATCTGACACTGACTTTATTATTGTGTATAAAGTAGCAGTGAAATAACTTCATCTTCTGTTTTTCTTCTATTACTTCTCACTTTGACAGACACTGCAAACATCTCAACTTTATGTAGTTTAACCTCCTTTACCCACTGAAGACAGATGAATAGGCTATTGCTGTTAGTTCTGCTCTCCAAACTGCTAACCTGCTGCTTTTCTGTTAACAATTTTTTTGTCAACTCTGGAATGCATATGTCCAATCTAACATGTTTTTGATCCATGGTAAATATATTTGAACCAAATAATCCAATGTCATTATTTTGCTCACTATCTCCTCTCTTGTAATATTTGAAGATTTACTTTGGGTTATAAAATACTTGGTGATTCTTCTCATAGAGGTAGTCATGTTTTTCTTCTAATGGCTGTAAAACCTTCATTAACCAAACATAATTTGGGTAGAGCGGGTTGCCCACTAATCGGAAGATCAGTGTTTCAATCCCCAGCTCCTCCAGGCTGCATGTCAAAGTGTCTTTAGGCAAGATACTGAACCAGGGACGGACTGGGAGTAAAACATTTCCCTGGACTTTCCAGACCAGCCCACCAGAACTGGCGCCCATATACTCCACCCAACTGCCCTCCAATACTAATCTAATGTTAAATAATATGCTGTGTTCTTCTACACATCCAAACGGTCTCACACAGTCCAGATTCATACAGACACACTATTTGGAGTAAAGCAGCCGTCTTCCTGATCAATTCTGAGCTCCATTAGAGCATCTAAACATTTCAGACGCTAAAAGTTGAATTCTGTTCTCTCTGCAGGGTTTCCTCTGTCTGACATATCAAGTTTTTAACAATTTGCTTTTGTTTTGCTGCATAAATGTCCAACAATATTAAATGCACGCATGGAAACGTTTAAATGACTGACCGCCACTGTACTGAACCCAAAATTGCCCCTGATGGCTGTGCCATCGGCATACGAATGTGTGTGAATGTTAGTTTCTGTTGTGATTCTCAAATGTGATGTAACGTAAATGTGCTTTAAGTACTCAGGAGACTAGAAAGGTGCTATACAAATACAGAGCATTTACATAATTCCATTTAGGCTATTAAAGTTAACTGACTGGGTACAAGGTAGATCCAATAATCATAAGACTTACATATCAAGATTAATCTGTAGTTCAGATCATCTTACAAAAACAAATGTTATATTAAAAAAAAACGATATAAAGGAAAGGAAAACTTGGAACAGGAATTTAGCCCTCAGCAGTTTCTGAGCTTCCTTCACCAGTGTGGAGATGTGAGATGACCATGTCAGGTTCTCTGTGATCACTCCACAGTGAACAGCCTCCTTGGCATTTTCTAATGAAGTAAAACATTTATCTGGTGACTTCTTTAAGTGTCTGCTTAGAGAAATTCTGACCTATGAACAAAAGTAGTTGAGGACCCAGCTGTAGAAGGTGTGGAACACATTCTCATGCAGTACAGAAAATATCATTCAGAGAGGGACAGGAATGGAGGTTGAAATCGCTACTGAGCTCAGAACAGGACATGAGGGAAATCAGACGGGGGTTGATAGGTTATATAATCCAGACAGGACAGGGTTTGGACATTTTATTTTATAGATATAGTGCCGTGAAGCTAGTCGCTCCGACACGGAGGGTGGCAGTGTGCACCTTTCAAGTCGGTTTGCGACAATGAATGCTACACACACAGAAGGAGGAGAAGAAGAAGACAGACGTAGCGGAAGAAGACGCAGGGCCGCTCCGCGCCAGTACAGTCTATGGTCACACCATGCTCCTCTTCTCTAGAACAGCGGCTTTCTGTCCGCACATGTGTCACCTTGCGAACACACAGCTCAACATGGCGACGGCGCGGACAGTGCGGACTCTCTCCAACCAGGTAGCCACGTCCATACGAGCCAACTAGCGACCGTTAGCGAACAGCGCACTGCTACATCATTCTGCGTAACGTTAGCACAAGTTGGCCTCGCACACTAACGGTATTTAATATTCCAGCTCAGAAGCTTGTCCCACCTGACGGGGGTCCGTCCCTTCTCTCGGCCTCCAAACAAAGTAAGTGCCGGTTCCAGACTGCTGTCAGAAGCCGGGCAGTTTGAGGGTTTCTTACCGACAAATATCTTCTCCTAAATATTGGTAAACATATAGACTTTACCATTAAGGACTAATGGAAGTAAGTTAGCTTCTCTGACCTCCGTTTCTCTGTGTCAGTGGTTTGAGAGCAGAGCCGATGGAGATAGGTGGAGGAAGAACATCCATCTGACATCAGCCAGCCCTGTGCAGATAAGGTAGGCCCCAGCTCTGTTCTTCCAGCAGCAGCCGGCCTCAGTGCCCAGACTTGATGTGTCCCTCTGTCCCTCCGAAAGGGAGCTGTCGGAAGCAGAGTATGAGAAGCTGGCAGACGAGACTTTGGATGCTCTGGCGGAATATTTTGAAGACCTGACAGATGAAGCTTTCACTGGAGCCGACTACGATGTTGTCTTCTCTGTAAGTTATTATCACTCACTGGAGAGGACGGTGGCTCTTATCCTTTACTGTAAAAAGGAATAGTTGGTGCAATCCTTACATTGGAGAATCTGTAAAAAAACAAATAATGAACTATTCTTTGGCTACCAAAATGAACTGACCTATTTATCAACTCATTGATTAAACAACTAATCTGTTAGATTGACTTTTGCAAGGACAGGGAAAGATAATATCTGACATCTGGCATTTGACGCTGAGAAAAACACTCGCAGACTGTCAGAGTGGAGCGGCGTGGAGAGAACTCGATGAGGTCGACGCTCGTAGCCATTTTGGATTTGGACTTTCTTCCAGTAACCTGTTGACTTTTTGGCCTCTGCAGACAGCTACAAGCCAACGTTTTATTCGGTGCACGATTTTCTGCAACGCCAGGGGGCATCACTATGTTTTATCATTGGCCAACTTTTGAATGAGTATTTTTTGTTTTCTTACTGGGATACAGAAAGACGGACTGAGATCCGGACTCATCAATTGGTGGTTGAACTGTGGGGTTTGGCCCGGGGCCAGTAAAACGTAACGTCGGGGCAGTTGAACTAGCAACTCACTGGCCCAATCAAAAACATTAGTATTTAAAAAAACAAAACTCAACATCCTGCAGTTGTTTTGCAGCTCTTGGCGCACTGATGTCCAATCCAGAGCTGTAGTTACGTGACGAGAGGTTGTCAAATGTTATGTTTCTAATCTCAATCATGTGGCTGGGTCTTAAACTGCATTCTCTCTAACGGCCAGCAGGGGGCGAGTTCCATTAAAAATATTGGTAAAATGTTTCTACTTGTCAGCTGATTTATTCCCTCAGTAAACACTTTCCTGATGAGTTTCTGGTCTCAGTCGCTAGTTTCAAGTCTTCTTCAACACAGCATGATGTTCATTTAGTAAATTATGGTCCCATTTAGAGGAACAGAGACCAGGAAGCAGGGGAGGCTTTAGGGCGGGGCTACCTTCTGACTGACAGGTCGCTACCATGGCAACCTGTTCATCAGGATAGAGGCGACTCGTGTCCGCTGCTCTGTGGACATTTTTCATCATCATCATGTCAGCAGGAGAGAGAGCACGTCATCTTTGAGTCTGTTAGTATGTTTTGTTTTCAAAGTAAAGTGTTTTGTTAACCTTTTTTATTTTTTATCATTTTAACTGTGATTACATTTTAGTTTAGTTTTTTTTATGTCCAGAATGCATTTAATAAGCCGGTGGGGCCAGCTGCAGAAGTTTGACAGCTTATGTTTAATCTATCTAATGTTGTGTTGGTCAGACTATACACTGATTTGCTGCCTGTCCGTTTTGAATAATACAGAAGGTAAAGAGCTTAAAAATGAATCGCACATTAAATCGCAATATTGGTTAAAAAAACATCACATTTAGACTATTTTCCAAAATCGTTCAGCCCTATTCTATGTTAATGTATAATTTCTGCTACGTAGCATAAGGGAGTTCCAAACTCTATTTCACTATATAATAATAATTGCATGCTCTGTAGTAACATGACCAGCGTGTTCATTGGTGAGCCTGGGGGTTTTGGAAACTTTGGACAGAGCCAGGCTAGCTGTTGCTCCCTGCTTCCAGTTTTTATGCTAAGATGGGCTAAGTACCTGACTTGGGCTCTGTGCTGAACACACAGAAGTGAGCAGCAAGACATGGGGGCAGACATACATACAAGAATATAAAATGCATAAATTACTGAATATTGCGCACTCAAGGTGAACAACAGTGTAAGAATGAAGTGCTTGTAAGGACAAAATGGTACATTTTGGGACATCAGTTACACAGTCAGCATGACAACGGTCTTAAATACAACATGGATAGGTAAATGGGCCTACAATTCAACAGCCATCTGGAAAAAAAAACATAGCCAACAGTGTCCATCATAAACAACAGAATCCACATAGTTAGCTCAGTTTGCTTATTGTCATTCAACCGTGTAAAACAGGAAGGAATGAAATTCGTTTCCCAGGTCCAGCATTGTACAGAATAAATAACGATCTGAGATAAACCCTATATAAAATCATCTAAATAACCCTAACCCTGCAGTCACAGCACAGATGAGCTGTAAACCAGCCTCGCAGCCTTTGGGAAGAAGCTGCACGTTCTTCTTGCTCTTAAGCTGTGCAGCCTTCTGGCTGAGGTCGGCAACATCGTGTAACATTGTCATCCAAAAAAGCAAATGTTTTCCAAAATGTGAAATCTGTAGACTGGTTTCTGTGCAACGTCATCACAGACATGCGCGCTCAGCCAGGGGGCAGAAAGCAGCACTCTGTCTTGGCGGCAAATCAGTTTATACGACATATCTAGCAGCAGTGTTGGGCAAATTACTCAGAAATTTGAATGACTTACTTATTACTCCTTTAAAAAGTATTAATATTACTTTATCTATTACTGGGTCTTAAAAGTAAATAGTCACGTTACTCGTTATGTTGCTATTACTTTCAACACCCCACCCCATCCTTGAAAGTGACCTGTTCAGCAGCGCATTTTAGAAATGAATCCACTTTACTGGAACAATAATGAACCTGAGGAGTCAACAAGCAGCCAAACTGAAAACACTGCTGGCTCTCAGACCAGAGGATGCCGGCTCTAGAGGCACTGGATATAGGCTACAGTGTTTCCCCTAGGATTTTTATCAGGGCGGCTGAACGACCCCCGAAAGTACCAGAGTCGCGGCGTGGCCATGTTTCGGACATCATCGCAACGCATTGCTTTTTGCCTGTTAATATTTGTCAACTTCTCCATTGCTCTTCCACGTAAAATCTTTCAGAATTCTGTGTTTTACAATTTAAGCACCTTTTAGTCATCAGAAAGTGCGTAATCATGTGGTGGTGAATATAACTTCAACAATTCAATGAGAAAAGATTACAAATTGTATCATGAAGATGCTATATATTCAAATTCATGTGCAATTATTTATGTGGACACAGTAAATGTAGGTTATTGCAATGGTAGGATGATAAAACAGGCTGTTATAATACTGTCTGATAAGGGACAATTGTATGTATTGTGAATGAAACAGGTTATTACTCGACAGCCTCCACATGCTGCTGAATTCAGGGTATAAGTGTGTCTGACAGCGCTACTCTCACATGGGCAGCGTGCATCCTTTTTCACAAAGCTTGACCAAACATGTTTTTCATTCTTTTTTAACGGATAATCTGACTACGCCACCACAGCCGCGAAAAATCTACCACGAACTGGGCTGGTCGTCTTGCAAACAAATTGAACTTTTGAGGCGTAACGTTACCTTCTGCATATGCATTTATTCAATTCAATTCAGTTTTATTTATATAGCACCAAATCAAAACAACAGTTATCTCACAGCGCTTTTCATAAAAGAGCAGGTCTAGACCGTACTCTGTGATGCTATTTACAGAAGCCCAACAGTTCCCACCAAGAGCAGCACTAGGAGACAGAGGCAAGGAAAAACTTCCTTTATAAGAGTAAGTATTCAGGGCTTTGCAACTGAACACCACTCTCCCCTGCCACGTGGAGCATCACTGGCAGCACCAGCCGGAGCTTCTTTTCACACTGCTGTGCCGCTTTAGCAGACGCTTCAGTACAAAATTGTTTGCGGTTGAAAGCTTGCTGCTGGTCACACAAAGTTTACAACGGAAGACAATGTTCGTTGCTGTGGAAAGAACACCGTTCTCGATTCTTCCTTTTAGCTTTTTGGCTAGCAGCTGACTTGAACAACATATGTTCCGGTGCCGCTGACCTGCGCATGTTATATTAAAATGCAAATGAAACCCAAACAGATCCAACTCTGAAATGGCAGTTTATTACTGAGTCAACAAGAATTTACCAACAATGTGTAACCTACGTTGATTAGAGGGTAGGGTTGGGCGTACAGACATCACGACGTAGAGCAGGCATTGTGATTGTAAGACATCGCCCAACCCTATTAGAGGGTTGACTGCAGTCTTCTGACCGGCTACCAAAACAGTTTTGCACCCTGTCTGTGCCGCATCCAGTAGTGTTTGTTGAAAAAGAGCCGGTAGGCAAGGCAGGTGAAATCAGAGCATTGTGGGAAGCCTGAGATTAATGCATTTGTAACATCCGTTTATTGTAGTTTCATTTTGAGTTGTGGTTGAAATGGTTTATTACATTTCATGAGTCACAATAATGTGTGTGTGTTCTGTCTTTGGTATTTGTACAGAGCGGTGTGTTGACAGTGAAGGTGGGCAGGGACCACGGCACCTACGTCATCAACAAACAGACTCCAAACAAGCAGATCTGGCTTTCTTCGCCCACAAGGTAAGGCCGGAGATTCGTAACACATCTCATACTAGTACTGAGGTACAGATCCCATGAACCAGGGGCCTGTACTACGAAACAGGATGTGAGATCAGAGAGGTAACATCAGGTGTGACCTTGGGTTTTCAGTCCTACGATGGTGGTTCACTTCTTACTGGGGTACATCGCCATGGTAAGTGATGCTGAACGGCTGTAAAAGACCTGACCAATCAGCTCTCTTGGAAAATGACATCACCATCCGTAGGAGATCCCACACACTGTTTTCTACTTTCTCTGTGATGCAGTGATGCTTTGTACACCAACATCATCCTACAAAGACTAAGTGAGGCTCTGAAGCCTCGTGCTGGTTGTAATCTAACAGTAACGTTTTCAGAATTTTATTTGCTCCAGAGTTCATTTCACACAGCCTGTCACAGGTGTTAAAAATGGTTTAATTATTATTTTTATGTGAGGCTGAACATTATCAGCATATATATTTTAGTGTTCAAGTTCAGTTTAATATGAATTAGTTCATTATAATTTTAGGTTGCTTTGTTCCCTTATATTACAGAGTCCGGTCATGTAGTGCCCACCTTTTGTTATCTAGGCAGGTGATGAGGTGAGTTCTCAGTAAATGTTGAATTGAAGCCGGGGTTGAGATTCAGGCTTTGACCGCGATTCTAACGACTGTAACTACAGACAAGTGGCTCGCAGGTATATTTAGAATACGTTAAACATTATAGTTTAACCGCTTGTTAACATTAGCACTCTTCCACTGATAAACATGGCATAAGCTTTGGGGGGGGAATCTAATTTAGCTATGGGCAGTGTTAGCTGCTGTAAGTGTTGTTAAGAATATTTAGAATAGATGAAGTAGGGAGAAATGAGAGGACCGTTCACTAGAACTGCTACACTGTTTCAGAAATAAATACAATCAAGTCTGTCAGCAGCGTAGCCTCCATTATTAAACATACTGCTGTGAGCCGGGAGGAGTGTTAGCAAGAATGATCATGAATGTTTGGAGCTAATCACGGCCATTCTAGTTGATGCTTGTGAGTCCACCAGAAGCAGCCGCAGTGCATCCCAGAAGCAGCTCTCCACTCCGCTCCGCAGAGAATAGGAAGGCGCGTCAAATGGCACAGAGCAGATCGTACCAGGCAGGAAGTCAGACACAGAACGGAGAATCCAGTCAATATTCAAAATAAAACACCCTGCGGAGACTCGCGATCATAAAACAGCAACAAAAGAAAAGAAATCAGTTAACCTCTTAACTCTAAAATTTATATAAAACGCCTATTCAAGGCATATCCAAAGTTAAATGAATGTAGTTCTTGAACCATTTGGAGTATATGCATGGTTTTGGGCTTCTCTGAAAGATAACCCTCTGGAATATCTAACCCAAAATGATTGTAAGTGCTACTGGAATTGATTAATAGAAGTTTAAACACACTAAAACTAATATATTTTTCATTTCTGCTTGAAAATGCTTGCTAACAAATGCATGCAGACAACTACAGCTGGGACTTATTAGCTGTAAAACTCTGTAGGGCCTACCTAGTCCTAGTTTAAATTTCATACCAATACCATGAAAAATGACTATTTGACACAGGTTTTTCTGAGTGTCTGTCTTGGCGTATTTTATCTAAAACAGCTCCGCCCCTTGGCGGCAGCTGCTGCATCGCTCTGTATTAGCCGGGAGCTCGACGCAGACGTGTTTTTTTGCTGGTAGAATATGAACTTCCTACTTAAAGCTGAATATCGTTATTTTCAGAATTTTATTGGCTACAGGAAGTGCCAGTCATCGGCACAATTGCTTGCAATTGGCTCAGCCTACCCACAAAATAACAGTGGCTGGCCCTTCTATACAGCGCGGGCTCTTGTTGGCTGTTGTAGGCTCTGAAAGGGAGCTGTGAGCTCCTACTGGGTCGGATTTGGTGTCACTCGAAAGGTCAGAGTTCAGCGGCTAATTTGAATACAAACTATCGTAGTTGTTTACATTCAAATCAGCGTTATTACGGTTATAATGACAAACGAACCACGTCTGCCGGCGAATATGAAGCGATGCGGCAGCAGTCCCTGGGGATTTACTGATGGAATAATGTGTTTTGGACTAAATGTTTTTACTGGATTGGATCGTCTGGACCCTTGACAACGTAATGTTTTTGTTGGAATATAATCAATCGGTGGATTAAGTTACTGTGAGGCTTCATAGGTGAGTCGCGTCACTTTTACTGGCTTTCAAATGGTGGATCATATGAGTATGAAGTTAACATATCAGCTGTGTGCACGTACCAAAGCTGCCGCCTGTTGGCGGGCCGTTGGAATGTTAGGAGGTTGAATATAAAGTATAAGGTTAGCATAATATTAATATATTGACAGGTTACACTTTATTTGGATAGTCAGCCTACAGATATTTAAACAGTTTATTAGTTGAGATTCAACAATTTAACACAAATATAGCCATGTTCTGATATTACACCTCTGTGGTCGAGGTGTGATTAGGGCTAATTAAAGTGTATTCATTATAATTTCAGAAAATAGTATAGACTAGTAACATGGCTTACCACTAGTAGGATACAATGTTAATTCTGTTGAATATTTGAACTCTGTTGTGAAGTTTGCAGGTGACACCACCATCATCGGCCGGATTTCAAACAATGCTGAGACTTTATATCGGGAGGAAATTGATAATCTTGAGTGGAGATAAAGACACACACTCCTGTCTACATCAGTGGAGCTGAGGTGCAGCAGGTGAACAGTTTCAGGTTCCTGGGAATCAGCATCACAGAGAACCTGACATGGTCGTCTCACATCTCCACGCTGGTGAAGAAAGCTCAGAAACAACTGGATTTCTTGAGAAAGCTTAAGAAGGCCAAATTCCCGCGCCAAGTTCCTGTAGAAAGCATCCTGACTGGAAACATCACTAACATGGGATGTGCACGGCCCAGGACCGGAGGCTCTGCAGCGGGTGATTCAAACTGTTCAGAAGATCATTGGTAACCATCTCCTGAACATCAGTGATATCGGTGAGGTGAGGAGCCTACAGAGCCCAAAGGATACTAAAGGACAGCACCCACCCAGCCACAGCCTGTTCACCCTGCTGCATTCTGGGAAGAGATATAGAAGTTTCTGCTGCCACACCACCAGACTGCAGAGCAGCTTGTTCCCCCAAACTATCAGACTCTTAAACTCTAATTCATCCTCAGCACTGCTCAATTGATTATAGTTTATTAATTGCTTCTGTATTAATGTATATTGTCTGCGATGTAGCAGAAGGGAGTTACAAACTCAATTTCACTCTATAACCTGTTTATATTGTGACAAAAAACCTACCTACCAAATTCCAGTTGGACAAAACAGCTGTTTAATTTTTGTGGGTTGTTTTCATTCATTAAATTATTGTGCAAGAAAAATGCTCTACATGGTGTTCAGTCTCTGATTTATTAATGCTAAGGACCGACTAGTCATAATCATAACCATTCATGCAGAACAAAGAGTTCAACATTTCAAAAGTTTGCTGATTGGGGCGTCACTTTGTGTTGTAAAGTGGTGGGACATAAGGGCGCATTAGGGGTGATGATGATGACACACTAACCCCGCCCCTTTTATGTGGACCTGGCTGAATTGGGAAACCCTGGGTTGACTTAGCGAGTTAATGAGCAGCTTTGCCTGATTGTTAGTGAAGCAGACAGGCATCCTGGGTATGTTGAACTGGCTTTGTGGTACAGGCCTCTGATGTTTTTGCAGGCGTGTTCTACACTTCAGTATGACACACATCACCTACTGAAAACAAACTCCCCTTGCTGTTTTTTGAAGAAATCTGAAAGGACATGTCAGCTAATTTCCTTGCTTCTCTCTTTGCAGTGGACCGAAGCGCTACGACTGGACAGGTAAACACTGGGTGTACACTCATGATGGTATGAGCCTCCACCATCTGCTTTCTAAAGAGTTTTCCATCATCTTCAATAAAACCATGGACCTCTCTGACCTGCCCTATTCCTGAGTGCTAATGTCCTGCCACTGTAACTACTGCTGGATCCTGTAGGAGCCAAAGACACGACCCCACAGTAACTCATCAGCCCTTAAGAGAGCCGTTGTATATAAAGACAATAATCTGTGTGTGAGCTGTTGTTACTTATATGTTCCCTAATAATGCTGTATAACCTGTACTGTATAGCAACGCTTACTCATTAAATATTTGAAAACACCTACTGTACAATTCAGTCTCCATATAAACTGTCCTCAGTGTGACACACTGTCCAATCGATGAACCTATAAGCCTGTTTCCATTGTAGTCGGCATGCTAGTGACGTTGTTGCCAACATCTAACTTGTTCTATAATAACGCCTTACTCCCAACAATACATGAGTTTCTGACAACAAGGAATGGTCTAATGTTTTACTGACCTTAGCTAGCAAACGTTGGATCTCAATTGATCCCAATTTTCTAATGTAGATTTTTTTTACAGGCACAAACACAATTTGGGAGTGGTCCAGACCTGTCGTAGGAGTCCTGTGCAGTCAGTCTGCTGTTATCCTAATCTTACATTAATGGATTTGATATTTCATCACTTTGAAGCACTTTTGAGTTTAATTACATTTCACAATTATTTTGTCATCCTGTTTGTCTCTGCAATTCCAATTATGATATAACTCTAAATGTCTCCTAAGGACATCATTCATTTACGTGGCTATTAATGCTGCTGTGTAACACTACAATTTCAATAAGAATATCTGCAAAACGACTTCAATGCTGGACAAACTGAAGCTTAACTCGTCCCTGTATAAGTAGGCCAGCTGAAGTGTAATTTTTAGATGCCTTTGTGTGTTGATATATTGGCAAACTGATGATGAGCGGTGAATGGTTGTTGTGGTGTGAGGTTACCATGGGCTGCTTGCTTCTGAAATATGAGACTCGTCAGAGCTGGAACTCCACACACACACACATACATCTTTTTACTCTACTCTGTCATTTTAATGAATGAAGACTTTCTGACATATGGGGCTTTTAGCCTTATCTGGTATTACTGGGCTGTTAATTATGCTAATTTAGCATTAGCATGAACACACGCTCAGTTGCACACAGGAGGCATTCATGTTTAAGCAGGTCATTTCCACAGTTACCTCAAGTCAGGAGCATGGGCTGAATCTCACGTGGCACACTCTCCTACAAGCCTACCATACCAAAGAAGTAAGAGAAAGTTAAAAATACAAAAATGTTCTTGCATGAGGCCACACACGTTTTGTTTGAATTTTCCTTTATTTTGTATGTACAGTATTAAACACAAATGTTATCACTTGATCTATTCTACCAGTGCCAACAGGGGCAAAACCACTGCATTTTAAACATATGCAAATAGACAAAACACAATCAAATTTAGAAAATATTTTCATTCATCTGACAATTCTTTCCATGTTCCTTCAAATTTACTTTCATTTTCAGTTTCAGAAATGCTTTACAAACCGGTCTGTCTGCGAGGACTTAGGGCCGTCCCACTGTTCAATTGTCAGGTGCATGAGGGCTCTCTTGCAGACTTTTTGAGCCCTTTATCCACATATTTTGTAAGTCTGTGTCTTGCAGACTTTGCCTGAGGGAATTACACACAGTTCAACATGGGGTTACCAGGAGAAGCCTGGAGGCCTTAACAGAAGGTAAACAAACGCCACTCTGTAAAGCATCACTCAAATTTGAGTATGGGCAGAATTTAAAAACAATAATTAACAGCAGTGATACTGTTTCTGGAACTTGAACGAGCAGATTTTGATATTTCGTTAAATGGGGAAAAATCTGGGAATTGAAACTTCAGGAGAACAGCTGTGAGAAGGACAGACAAATCAAAACTATTGGCATCTTAGACCCCCCACTTCCGACACCATGCTCCTGCGCCCTCCTGCATATGACATGGAAATCGATGTCAGCACACCGTCTTGAAGAACGTCTCAGTTCATAAAATGCATCTCAAGGAGAGAGGAGGCTTGCCGGAGAAGCTATGAGCAAGGGATGCACAGGTGTATCCTTTGCGGAGGTCTTTGTGGCACCCATGACAAATAAAGGAGATGTGGCACACAGATGACTTTCCTGTCATCAGAAAGACTTGTGTTTTTTGATGAAAACAAGCGCTGTAAAAGGGCGAATGCCAAATTGAAGTAAATGACATGAGTGCTGATTGTGCCTGTAGATCGAAGTGAATCAGAAAGAGTCGTTGCCCTACCATGAAACACCTGCTTTTCGAATGAAGTTTGGTTTAACAGTCTATCCACTCAAAAGAGTTGATCTACCTTCATCATTTGTGTAGCGCATTCTTTAATGATATTTCATCATTAATCATTCATCATTATTTAAATTTTAAAGTTTATACCAATACCATGAAAAATTTATATTTTACACAGGTTTTTCTAAGGATTTGTCTTGGCATATCTTGGCAGCAGACAGCTGCTGCTGCATCACTCCGTATTAGCCGGTAGCTTGACACAGATGTGTGTTTTTCATAGACACTATATTACTGGACGAAGCTACTCAGCGGGTTTGAATGGAGAGCAGTGAGGCCAGTTTTGGAGCAGTAAAATACTACTACAGGGCTACTTCCTCTTGGCACCAGTGTCTACACCGTAATTGTGGTAGCTGCATAGCTGCGCCAACATAAAGTTTCTTGGCTCAGTGTGTTTGTCTGACCCGGGTCGTCACTGTTTAATCAGCCCACCTACGAGGCTCACCTGCCAAACACCAACACAGCGTCACTGATGGCCGAATAGTTGTTTTAGATTCACTGAGAGTCGAGGTGTTCGTCAAGGCTGCCCTGTCTCTCCCTACTTGTTCCTCCTTGCTGCTCAACTCCTCTCCACGTTAATTCATGAAAGTCATATTCAAGGCATCTCTCTTGCTGGCAGACGGATTACCATAAGTCAGGTGGCTGATGATACTACACTTTTTTTTTCAGACCAAATTCCTGTTGCCATTAAACTCATTGAAATATTCTCTGCAGCATCAGGTCTTCTAAACATTAAACAGTGTGAACATCCTTCCTTATATGGCATTCCGGTGAAATCTCAGGTAACTTATGTGGGCATTGTGATCACTAAAGCTGAAGATGAACGGTGCACTTTGAACTTCAGCCCTATTATCAATAAAACTCAGAAAAGATTCAGTCTCTGGCTCCAGAGAGACTTATGCGAGGTAGAACTCTGTTAACGAAAGCTGAAGTTATCTCCAGCCTTTTGTAAATCTGGTGATAAGATGTTATTTAAGTTGATTTGGAAAAACAAAAACCCACTATATAAAAAAATACTGTGATAATTAACACTATCGACTCTGGAGGCCTGAATTTCTTAGATTTTACTATCTTGAATTACACCTTCTAAATCAACTGGATCAATTTCTATGTAATCCAGAATCCATGTGGAGCTTCATTCCAAATTCTATGTTTTTCAAATTAGGTGGTCTTCCCTTCTTGCTTATGTCCAACTACAGTATTGAGAAAATGCCCGTCAGTTCAGCTCATTTTCACAAACAAATGCTGTTAGCTTGGTTTCTTTTGCACAAACACTGTTTCTCTCCACATCGTTATCTTATCTGGAATAACTGTGACATATTCAAAAACAAATCTATAGTTTTCCAGAATTGGTTTAACAATATTCTTTTTTGTAAAACAGTTATACAACTCAATGAACTATTCTGAATTCTTGTCTTGCTGTAACATCCATGCCACTCCGAAAGAGTTTGCTGTTGTAACGGAGGCCTTTCCCAAAGGTCTGACGATGTTATTTAAGGGTAACACTGAACCACTTCTCTAATCAGCTAATTAATCCAAAACACCTGCAAAGGGTTCCTGAGGCTTTAATTGGTCTCTCAGTCTGGTTCAGTGGAAGAAGACTGCTGACATGACAGTTGTGCAGAAAACCATCATTGCCACCCTCCACAAGGAGGAAAGCCTCAAAAAGTAATTACAAAAGAAGTTGGATGTTCTCAAAGTGCTGTATCAAGGCACATTAATAGAAAGTTAAGTGGAAGGGAAAAGTGTGGAAGAAAAAAGGTGCACAAGCAGCAGGGATGACCGTAGCCTGGAGAGGATTGTCAGGAAAAGGCCATTCAAATGTGTGGGGGAGCTTCACAAGGAGTGGACTGAGGCTGGAGTTACTGCATCAAGAGCCACCACACACAGACGGGTCCTGGACATGGACTTCAAATGTCGTATACCTCTTGTCAAGCCGCTCCTGAACAACAAACAACGTAAGAAGGAAAAAAAGAACTGGTCTGTTTCTCAGTGGTCCAAAGTCCTCTTTTCTGATGAGAGCAAATTTTGCATCTCATTTCGAAACCAAGGTCCCAGAGTCTGGAGGAAGAATGGAGAGGCCCCACAATCCAAGATGCTTGAAGTCCAGTGTGAAGTTTCCACAGTCTGTGTTGGTTTGGGGAGCCATGTCCTCTGCTGGTGTTGGTCCACTGTGCTTTATTAAGTCCAGAGTCAGCGCAGCCGTCTACCAGGACATTTTAGAGCACTTTATGCTTCCTTCAGCCGACGAGCTTTATGGAGATGCTGACTTCATTTTCCAGCAGGACTTGGCACCTGCCCACACTGCCAAAAGTACCAAAACCTGCTTCAATGACCATGGGATTACTGTGCTTGATTGGCCAGCAAACTGGCCTGACCTGAGCCCCGTAGAGAATCTATGGGGCATTGCCAAGAGAAAGATGAAAGACATGAGACCGAACAATGCAGAAGTGCTGAAGGCCGCTGTTGAAGCATCCTGGTCTTCCATAACACCTCAGCAGTGCCACAGGCTGATAGCATCCATGCCACGCCGCACTGAGGCAGTAATTCATGCTAAAGGGGCCCAAACCAAGTATTGAGTACATATGCATGATTATACTTTTCAGAGGGCTGACATTTCTGTATTTAAAATCCTTTTTTTTATTGATTTCATGTAATATTCAAATTTTCTGAGATTTTGAATTTGGGGTTTTCATAAACTGTACGCAATAATCAGCGAAATTATATCAAATAAAGGCTTGAAATATCTCACTTTTCATACTATATAGTATAGACTATATAATATATTAGTTTCACCTTTTAAGTTGAATTACTGAAATAAATGAACTCTTGCATGATATTCTAATTTTCTGAGATGCACCTGTACTTGATCACAAACAAACCTTGAGACTGAGATCTGTTTCAAACTTCTCCATCGATGCTACCCGACAAAACATTATTTGCAACTTCAATTTGGACTTCATTGTGAAACAACCATACACTTATTTTGGAGCTGTCTATGTACTGTTATTTTTTTGGACAGACTTTGCACAGTATATCAACCGTAACATTTCTGCCCATTTTTCTCTGCTGTACAAAGATGTGCTGTTTAGTTTTTTTGTCTGCACTTTAAAACAAAAACAATATTATCTCATAAATCTCATTATTTTAGCAAAATCTGTTCAATCAAATATCGTCCCGCCAGTCCAGGGACGATAATTTAGCCAGGGCCAAATTATTCACTCAACCCTCTGCTGTAGAGTTGACATTCTTCTTGACGTAGATCATTGCTTTGCTTGCAAACTCCTTTTCGTCTCCATTGAACGTGATGTGGAGACGAGCTGGAAACAGGATACCATACCGGACTCCCTGCCGGTTACGGAGCAGCTTCCTGACCTCATTGAATGCCGCCCTGGCCTTTGTGACACTCGTAGTATAATCAGGAAGGATAGCAATTGTCTCACCATTGAGCCGGAGACGGAGCACGGGTGCCCGGCTCAGTATCTCAACCCAGTCCTGGTAGTAGTGGAGTTTGGCTATGAAGGCATGTGGTTTCCCATCCTTCCTCTTGGGACCCAGACTTCTGTGAGAGCAGTCCACAAGCACATCTCTTTCTCAGTAGCTTTGAGACCGATGTTATAGAGCTTGATCCGTTCGTTTCCGCCACCCCCAGGATCCTGATGTCACATCTCCTCAGTCTTCCCTCCATGTGTCTAGTCACCTCTGCTGCCAGGTCATTCACCATAGTCTGCAAAACTGCCCCTCTTACCAGGTCGTCAGCCCACCTTCCACCTCTTTAATTAATTGCAGTCGTGTTGTTTATTTCTACTTCACCGTTTGCAACTCTTGCTTAAGAAAGTCGAAATCCTCAATTTTCAGCTCTGTTTTTATCACTGCAGCAATGTCCGTTTTTAGTGAAAGCAGGATATTTCCCTTCAGGGTTTTAACATCAATCACTTGGCTGATTAGCAGAGTGGGTGCTTCGGGCCCAGGGAAACAGTGAAACTCGTGGACGAAGCGGCGTCGGGCCTAGATTTGGTTGACTCTGCAAATATATTTACTGCCATCTACACGCATATGTGCACTTAACTTAATATATTCAAATATATTCGAAACGAAAGGCACTTATTAACACAAAATAATACAAAAGTTCGAAGAGATCTCAAACCAAACCCGACCTACTCCTTGCCTGCTCGACTGTGCCTCCTTATACCGTAAAACTGAATAATAGGCCAGGCTTTATTTGCGAAAATCACTGAATTGACACTGCCTTTATTTGGGACAGGCGTCCATATGGGACAGGCCTTTAATTCCTTTTGCACAAAACTGAAACTATGAAACAATTTATTTCAACAATATTACTTGTAAAACCTATCCAATAATATCAAATACAGTAATTCATTTGATCTAGCTCCGACATGCGCTTTTATTTTGAAGTAACATCACAAAAACAACACGGTGCAGGATGAGAGAGCGATGGACTTCACACGACAGGATTTACAACTTGTATTCTTTTGATCGGTGGACCCTTACAGACTAAGGAATATAAATAATCAAGGAACAGACACATTCGGATTTAACGAGCGCTTCAAAGGTAACGGCAGTGACCACTTTTTATCCTTCCTCTCTTGCACCATGCAGTTTACACCGGTAAATCTATAAGAATCAGACTTTGGAGCAAGAGAAGGAAGAGGAGGAGGAACAGGAGGAGCTGCAAGAGAAGGAGGAGCAGCAGTAGGAGGAGGTCAGTGGAACCAGACAAAACAGTGACAGGTACAGGGGCAGTGTGCAGGGCTGGGTAGGCAACCATATTTATGCATGGATAGAATTAGAAAATGGATTATTGTTAGTCATATTTATTACTGATGTTCTTCTGATGAACATGTAACTGTACAATCAATAAGAGCAGAGGGTCCAGCACAGGGGAAGCTGAGCCAGGGAGAGGCTTACTCAAAGCTGAAGATGAGGGATTGATTTTTATCCACATACATACCCACACTGCTCTATTTTACGGTACTGCATTGTAGTTTTTGAGTATATTTAAGTATTTTAGCACTCTGACTGACTCAGATTTGCCTGACCTGGTCTTGTTCAGTGCAGTGGTGCCTTACTTCTACAAACTGAGGAGGCAGGTGTCATCGTAAACTTCCTTGAAAGTCTTCAGTATAATCTGATTGAATGTAATGATTACATACACAACAGGGTGTTCAGGCACCACCGTTTCTGTTGAAAAAAAAAAACGTTTGCTACATTTTGTCGACACTGAACTCGCCCCTGGCTGTAGTTTCTCTGCACACCTGTTCCTCATCCTGCCAATCACAACGCCCTAATGCGGCGTTCCAGGCAACCTGGAACTGGGAAATTTCCAACCTCCAACTAGAAAAACCC
>NW_024042108.1:0-8261 GCF_014851395.1 Micropterus salmoides | reverse complement strand
GAATAAACCATATTATTAATTGTAATATCTTACGAGTAATCTTCTGATCGAGTTTTGGTCTATAAATTAGCAGGATAAATTCAATGCATGCATCATAATCCGTGCACAAAGCGATACATCTAAACCAGAGAGGTACTGAAGGAACAGATTCTCTCATTTAAACAAATGTCCTCTTGATCAAAGAACCCAACAACATGGTTAGAAGAAGCCAGCGGGTAAGTGATTTGTGCTTATTCGACAGCTACTGTAAGTGTCTGAGTTTTCTGTGCACGTCCACATGACCATGCTAAACCTGTGGCGTTAACCTCAAAAGGCATTTGGCCTTATGGACAGTTACACTGCGGCTCAGCCTAAGCTATTCCCATTTGACTTTTTTTTTAGATTAATTTGATCCTTCTGGTGTAGTGTATAGATATATGACTATACAGAGGGTGGGAAAGTCATTCAATTCAATTTTATTTATAGCGCCAAATCACAACAACAGTTATCTCACAGCGCTTTTCATAAAAGAGCAGGTCTAGACCGTACTCTGTGATGATATTTACAGAAGCCCAACAGTTCCCACCAAGAGCAAGCACTAGGCGACAGAGGCAAGGAAAAACTTCCTTTTAAGAGGCAGAAACCTCGAGCAGAACCATGGCTCAGGGTGGGCGGCCATCTGCCTCGACCGGTTGGGGTGAGAGAAGAGAGAGAGAGAGAGAGAGAGATGTAAGGAGAGAGAGAGGGAGGGGCAGCCTACACAATATACACACAGAGGTAATGACAAAGTCATGTAACACTAAAATATTGAAATACAGTCAGGCTATATTGTCACTGCAGAAGAAAGTGGGTGTATCAATAACAGGCCAATTCATTCAACATACACTATAGTGGTGTGTTCAAAGGCCTGTGTGAAGGGCCTGCATACTCAGTAAGGGCAATTATTCTTATTCTCTTCTATAATGGAGTTCCCTCTTAGTCTTCACATGCATAAACTATGTTTCATGTTACATGCACTTCTTTGACCATGCATACATAGACAGTAATAACCTTGGGAACATGCATGCATTTACAGGGGTAGTCACTGTACTGTTCCCGTCTCTCATGCATTTACATTACATTTTTACAGTATTAGTATTGCAGACGTTTACTCATTAAATGTTGAAATGAAAATACAACTAAATCAAAGTCTCTTAAAACTGCTTATTGCCTGAGGCTGTTCAGTGGATCAGTGGTTAGTATTACCACCTCAGCGCAATAAGGACCACAGTTTTGAAGGTGTTTGCATGTTCTCCCCATGTTTACATCAGTTTGTGTGCTCTGAGATTTCTCCCACAGTGAGATGTATCTCACTGTCGAGCTGACGAAATCCTGATGGGAGGAACGGAAGTTCTGATCGATTTAAATGTAGATATGCTCATGTGATTCGCCACCAGTTATTAGCAAAAAGCTTAATGAGCATCAAGTGATTTTCAGACCTTTTCTCCCCTCTGGATTTAGTCTTTCAGTCCAACGCAGACTACACTGCCGTCTAGGAGGTTATTGGGACCAAGTGCAGTTTGAGATGAAGACTGCAGACACCACACAGGGCTGATTAAGTACTTCAATTCCTCTCAAAGTTTTTCAGGCCAACATTTTTTCCTTTTTATTTACAGTTTATATTCTCCTCAAAAGACAATTAATCACAGTAAGGCAGCAGGCAGTAAAGGGCAGTTCCCCTTGTAGTAAAGCTGCAAATGCAACATAATCTATTATAACATATCAGGACTTTATTGATGAAACTAAGCGTGATTTAAGTACAGCTAATACATTAACCATGCAACAATTTACATAGTATTCCTATACGTTTTTGATTATATATTTCTTAGCAGATCAGTAATTTCACCATTTAAACTTTGAAGAAATTGTATGTCTTTATTTGGGTAAAAAAAAAATCTATGGACTACGTTCCTTGAAGCTGCTCTGGCTAACAGCTAAAGCTAGCAGTGTACCAGTTGTAATGTGGACAGCATAAGTGTGTCAGTGAGCATAGCGCTGGCATCAGGGCAGGATTTAGACGCACACTGGAGCCTGTTAGCTAGACGGGACACGGGCACCAAGGCTACTAGCTATGTATTGGGGGTGCGTGTGTGCGTGTGTGTGTGTGCGCGCACGCACATGTAAATGACATGGGATGGACGAGGATAGTAAAGCCCTGCCAGCCAAGAAAATCAGGCCCCACTATCGACAGCTTCTATTTTTCCATACCAATAAAACAGCTGTCTTAGGAGGGAGGGAGGAAGCTTATCGCCCCTAGCCCTGCATCTGGAGGAGAGGAGATGAGAAGAGAGGAGATGAATGAACTGAAGAGGAGAGAAGAAGGGAAGAAATGAAGAGAGAGCAGAGAGATGTGGCAGGCTTTCACCCCACCCCCCCCTGCACGCAGCTTTAAAATCAAAGGCTTGATGAGTAATTAGTGATGATGACATTAAAAGAAGGCTACAGAGAAAGTGTTGAGAGAGAATCTGTCTCCACTTAATTGCATTCAAAGAGCCATAATGTAGCAGGCTACACTTACGTGTGTACAAATCAGTGAATCGATAAATGAAACTGAGGGTAACTCGTGAATAAATAATTCAAAGCGATATTCGTGTATTAATATTCATTTGTAATGGATATTGTAGTGAACAACGGTGTGGATTTGTGAATTCTATATTGAATAAATTTGGAGCTACTCCAAATTCCTCTCCCCTCCCCCAGAGAAGAAGGGGGGGGTCAAAGTTGCTTTCTCTAAGTGCTATCCCGACCATAAAACTGGCACCTTTTTGATTCCGAAGCTGATAACGCGGGGCCTGACTGTTAAACTGACAAAGGGACACGAACCAGCGATTAGCATTTCCCTGAACAGCCTATCAAAACTGGCCCCCCACACATGTTTCCGTGGCAACTGACCTTGCTCTTTGTTTTATTATCCCATCAAAGGGGGACACCCCTGCCTCACCCAAGTTGTGACATAACCCAGAAAGCCGAACTTTGGATGACCAGGGACTGGAGTCTCCAAGGACTCAAAGCATTTAATTAAGTTTAATTAATCTTTAGTTACCTGATTACGTTTGCCTCTATTTGAGTAGTTATGTGTATGTAAGATGTTGTTGCTATCTGTTGTTGATATTAGTGCTGAAAAGAGTCTAAATAAGTTACTTTTGCAGTGTTTTTATTTTCAGCAAGACACTCCCTCATCTAATGGAATCAATGCTTGTTCATAATACTTTCCTATAAAATTCCTTTAGAAATGATGTTAAAGAAATGTCTTACTATACTCTTAATCGCCGGCTTGAATTTAAGGATGAATCAACAATAATTTCCTAAGGAGAGATGATCTTGGATTAATCTAAGCTTTCCTCATGTAACCGGAGCTCCCCCAAGTGGATGAAATAAATATTACATACCCTCGTTGGAAATGCCGTTAAATGTATAAATATCCTGACCAATAATGTGACAATGTGTAATTGTTTCCTGTTACCAAATGCTTAACTTAGAACAGTACAACCGTTTGACCATTGAGGTTCGATTGTGGAAAATATTTTATTATAATACGCGCAAATAGATTTATTTTCCTTTAGACATTAAGTTTAGGAAGGCAGTCCCTTGGGAAACCTGAAACGCCCTCTAGGGAACCACGCCCCAGGCAACAAAAGAGCGACACGCGACGTCGTTCGCCCTCTTCTCTTCCTCTTCCGCTCGGCTCTCTGGACGCTTCGGCACGCTGAAAACAGCCGAATTGCCAGACGGAGGACGGCGTTTTCTTCAGTCAGACACGGAGAACCCCAGAATCCCTAGCAAAAAGCCAGGATCGGGCAGCTAGCGTGGGACCCGTGCAACAGGCCAAAAGCAGGCTGTCGACAAGCCGTGAGACCTAACCAACATTCTTTGGTCAGAGATTTACTTTTAACTCCTAAACTCATAGCGTTAGCTTACTTTCATTAGTTCCCCTCTGCTGTATGAGTCAAATGCTTCCCACAATCGAACCTCCATTTCTCATTGTTCAGCAATTGTTTATTTTCCCTGTATTCAACCATCTTTTTATCACATTAGTTAGAGAATAAATTCACTGTAATATAATCAAGAACTGTGTGTGTTGCCTATTTCTACATCCCTGCCAAGAGAATTGACCCTTCAGATATGAGACTGACTGACTGATTCAAGATAATTGAGCGATTATTAACTAACTGATCACTAGTAATAATTGTATAATTATTAAAACTACCTAGAGGACCGGAGACTCTAGGATTATAACAACTCCGGTGGTGCCCTGGAACGAGGAATAAAATTTGATTTTATGAATATTAAAATTTATAATTGGGTATTAATTCTAATAAATTAATATAAATAAATAAAATAATAAAATAACTAAATCTAGGTTTGCTACAATATGATGGTCCAGCCTATGGTTCACTTGCTTTCTTTCATTCTGAACTGTGAAAGTCAAGCTAAATGAACAGCCAATAAAATTCACCACTTGTCATTTTACTCCCACAAGCCAGTAACATTCAAACCTTTTCAGATTAAATTGATAAACTCTGAAACTTTGTCTGAACAGACTTACAGTGCTGTCAAATGGTGTTGAATAGTGAGACTCAGTACAACACACACACACACACACACACACACACACACACACACACACGCACACACACTGGAAGCAAATGCCTGAGAAAAAGAAGTTTTATTCCTAGATTGTCATCTGAATGTCCTGATAATATGGCCGTAACAACAGTTGGAAGACCATTTATTCACTTCCTATACATCAAACCAAGGATCTCTTTGAACAGATTCCAGTTTTCGATGCTGTCCTTCAATCCGTGTTTAAAACTCTTTCAAGGACTTTCAAGAACCTTCATGGCCAAAGTACACAAAACTGAGAATTGCCACTTACGAAGTAGACAGCCCCAAAGCTGCCATGTCCGATCTCGTGCAGGTCACAGAAGACATCTTCGGGGTCATCTTTGAAGAAGAGGTCGGCCAGCTCGGGATCCTTCGGCACCCCTTTCCGTGTGGACGACGGCATTATGGGCTGGACATGGGCTAGGCGCCGGGGACCACGCTCACATACACACTACTGCTGCTGCTACCGCCACCAGATGTCCACGACGGGCCCGGCATTGGCCAGCTAGACCTGGGAAACAGAAGTGAAGAAGACAGGCGATGAGCTGATTATACTGTTATTGCTGTGCACTGCACACGATTGTGACATTTGTTTCCTTCAGGCCAACTACGCAGGTCCTCTTCAATGCAACAGAATATTTATTAACACAAGACTTTTAATAACAGGTTGTAGATTATTATATTGATAGTAATTTAATCAGTGTTTTACATTAATTGAAATAATAACATATATGCCAAAGCATCAAATTATACTGACACAGACAGATTTAGATCAAGACATTGTTTGACTTAATGTTCTTTCACAGTCCCATCCAAGAATGTTTGTGTGCATGTGTACGCCTTTCCATGAGTGTCTGCATTTGTGCGTCTTGTGGACAGTTGATAGGTGATAAGACTGGAAAAAAGACAGTCATATGATGAAGACTAGCTGTCTAGTCCTGCTGCTCATCCAAGTCACAGTCACACAAAAGCGCGCGCACACACACGCACGCACACACACACACACTTGACAGCTGAAGCTGAGTCACTGATGCATCATTTACACACATGTAACAGTTGCCTGTATGCGTGCAGGCACACACACACGAATGCTAAATGTTTTCTATCACAAGGCTGCAGCCAGTCCGTCAAGCGTGTACGCATCCTGGACACCCTGCTCCAGTTAGCTTCGCTGCACATGCATCACACACATTTGCACACATGCACACAGTCACACTCTCTCTCCTATTCCAGTTTCTCTCTCCCCCTTTTCTGTCTACCATGAAATCTCCGTGCACATCAGCCAGATGCAGCAAGCAAATCTGGCTCCAAAGGCCAGCCCCACACAGAGCAAGCTGACATACAGGCAGAGGCAGTAAGACACACAGGCACCCAGACCAAGACACTAAGCATCAGCATCATCCTAATCCCTTGCTCTTAAAGGGATCTAAGCCATTACACCCACTCCAAAAATATCAGTCTTAAAGTCCTCTGTCCTCTGTTCCATGGCACCAGATGCTTAAAAATGGCAGCCTTAAAGTTTTTTGGGGGATTACTTGAGGTATGGACTTCTAAGGCTATACTATTTCATTGAAGAACTTGAACAATGACATTAATGTGGACGTCCCAATTCAAAATGTTTCTCCCGATCTTAATGTGATAGTTTTTGTTATAATTATCTGCACATTGCATTATGTTTGGTAAAATCCAGTGACATTTTAAATAAAACAACATAATTTACAAGGAAATATGAAAGGTACACAACACCCAAGGTATCAAGTGTGGCCTCAAGGTTCAGCATCATCATATTCTCAGTAACACTGTCTCACGGCAGCTCAAAAGCTTTGTGATGGCAGTGGGGTGGGGGGCGATGAGCATCTTGTCCTACTAACTATCCGTGCGGCAGACGAGAGCAGACCGTTGGTCAAGTAAGAATCAACAAAGACATGCATGCTGCCTCTTGTTACCTTCTGTATAGGCCTACTGAAGCACCATGCCAACCTGCTCAATCTACAAAGTTCAACAACTTGCACAACATCTCAGCATTGGAAGTGGCAGCCAGTTGTACTACGGCCTGACTAAAGTCCATTTCATGGCATCAAGCTTTGATTTCTCTCTACGAATGTCGAAGAATGTGTATGGAAACCACGGTGGTGTTGTCACATAAACAACAGGCATGGTTTTAGTTTACCCACTTACATAATGTGAAAGATCAAATATTCAGGCTTACATGCTTATTGCCACAAGGTATCTCTTGGTCACGGAATCATTTTTGAGAAACATGAAACCCCATAGCTGAGACCTCCATGTCTGTGATAGATAGGAGTGGCGAACAGCATAGCAATGTAACTGCATGCAACCTGTAGGCTGCAGATGCTATTCATGGTTCCTAGCATGTTCAATGAAAAAGCACTTGTTTACACTGCTATACTTTCATTAGATGATTCCTGTTATTCTGGTTCTTCAGATATCTGATCAGTGGACTTTTTAGCACTGAAAGCTGCAAATTGGCCATCAATACTTGTTGATTTATTACTATGCATGCTATAACTTCATCATTGTACCATATACTTACTCAACAAATAAGGCCTTGCAAGAAAGTCATGCAGTGTCTCTATTTGTGCGTGTGTTTATACCCATGTCTGAGTGTGTATTTTACTGTGTGTGTGTGTGTGTGTGTGTGTGTGTGTTTTCTATTGGTTTACCTACGGTATGAACTTGCGTGTGTCCATGTGTGTTAGTGAATCTGCGTATGTGTCTTCTGGTTGCATCAGTCCTGTCTGTCTCTCATCTCTCCTCCTTGAGCTCTCCAGATAGCTCCTGAAATAAAGCCTGACAACCACCATCTCAACCCTCGAACCATCAAAAACTCGCCCAGAGCACGAGCATGCGCACGCACACACAGTACAACTGCTTTCACTAATAGAAAATGTGACAAGAAGGAAAAGGTAACAAAATAATAAAGAAAAACAAAAAATGGGGAAAGAAGGATTAAGAAAATTGGGGAGAGAGAAAAAGAAAGTCCGGACAACAGACAGACAGAAAAACAGACAGACCTACTGCGAGTCAGCGAGCAGTTTTACCCCATGTGAAGGAGCTTTGAACCACAATGATGGAAGGAGTCGGCGGATGAGTAAAAGATAAAAATGGAGCAAATGAACACTAAAGTCATGTGATCACTCTGGGGACTCTGCACACCTCCCTCTCACCCTCTTTTCCACTCCTCCTCCTCCTCTTCCTCCTCTAAGATGTGTGAAGTGATGCAATGTGGCAACAACAGGTTGTAACACGGGGGACTTGGTAAAGCTGTTACTAGTCCGGCAAAGCCCAGTGTTTGGACAGTTCACCCTGAGTGTGTGTGTGCGCATGTGCACGCGAGTGTGTGTGTGTGCTTGTGTGGTTACTGTGGATCTATGAATGGTATTGTGCAGAGAGAGCTGATTAGGCAAATGGCTTAGACAGATTAAATGCTTGATGTGTGTGAGCATATGTTAATTCTTTACTATATGTGCACTGCTACACACCACTGCATGACACTGTACGTATGTGCAGGTGTGCATTACTGTGTTTGTGCAGGAACAAGCAGCTTGCATGCAAGCACCAGTGTCTGAGTGAGTGACTGAGACGGCGTGTCAGTGGCTTAGTGTGGGGTTGGGTAA
>NW_024042107.1:0-1749 GCF_014851395.1 Micropterus salmoides | reverse complement strand
AACTCTAAATGTGTAGTTTATTTGAAACTATTTGCTCTTGTTGCCTTAAAGCAAAACAAAAGCCCAAAAGCTCATAGTGGCTCCTCCACTTGTCTTGTGGACCTTTTTCACAGACCTTTCCACCTGTACTGGGCATAATGTGCTCACCTGAGATAAACTTGTGAGCCTTTCAATCCAGACTTTAACTATGGGAGATACAAGAAAAAAAAAACACCACAACAAATCTTTTGATCAAGACTTTTGAGCAATGATCTTACCCTTCAAAAAAACTGGAGCTGCCTTTGAACAAGTCATCAAACTGGTCAACAGTAGAAGTTCAATTGCCTGAACAGGTACAACACACATATATATTCACCAGAGTATTTTGTTATTAGATCGAACAGCTGAAGAGATAGACAGGAAATGTGGTCGAGAGAGAAGAGATGACATGCAGCAAAGCATCAAACTGTGGTGGCTGCAGTAAGGACTTCAGCCTTGTACATGGTGTGCTCGTCTACCAGTAAACTGTTGTTAATGGACACATCTACACTGATTATTGTAAAACCTTTAAATTTGGCTTAATAACTTAAAATCATAACATTGGATTATCTGTTTTATAAAAATCTGTTTATGTGCACATTTGCTGTGAGTGGGACGTGCAGAAAGAAAGGCAGCATTAAATAAATAAAGAGGTCAACTTGGATGAGGGCACTGCAATGTCCCTGTGACAATGATTTTATATGAGTGTGTGTGTTGTGTTTGAGGAAAAGACTGGGTTACAAAGGTCAGTGGGCCAGCTGAGGCATGGCATGAAAAAAATCTGTTAAACACATGAAAAAAAAAGCTGAAGAGAGAGACGGAAGTGTGGGCGAGAGAAAAGAAATGACATGCAGCAAAGCATCGACCTGGGGCTGCTGCAGTAGCGACTTGTACATGGTGCGCACGCTCTACCGGGTGCGCCAACTTTCTTGCCAAGATTGATACCGTACACTAAATATAAAGCTAAAGCCAAGAGTTGGTCCTCTTAGCTTAGCATAAAGACTAGAAATAGGGGGTAACAGCTAGCCTGGCTCTGTCCAAAGATTAAATAAATCTGCCTACCAGCTCCTACAGCTCACTAATTAACACGTTATATCTTGCTTGTTGAATTTTTCCAAAAATGTAAATGTTAAACAACACATTGTGGGGTTTACAGGGATTTATGTGCTGGACTGTTTCATGGCCAGGCGCAGTGACTTCCTGGAGTTATCTTTTGTTCCAGTTCTTTTGCTAAGCTAAGGTAACAGTCTCCTGGCTCTAGCTTTAGATTTAGTGCACAGACATTAGTGATATCAACTCTGGGCAAGAAGTGTATTTCCCAAAATGTCAAACTATTTCTTGAACCTTAAGCTAATATTAGACACCTTAATCATCCAGTTAAGAATACAAATCACGGTCAGGGAGCCCTAAGTCAAATCTCTTTTTTGTTTGTCTCTCTCACTCCCTAGACTTGCTGGGAAGTAGGCCATATAACAGTCATTATGGCATTAATAAAATGTAGGAGTGCTGGTAGAAGAATGATTTAGATCAGCTCTAGATAGTGCCAAGCCAAATCATTTACACTACTAGACTAAGCAGAGGACTGCAGCTCCTTTTTGCCCTAAAGATTTAGCTCAATATCAATCTTAATCTCACAGTGATGAGTAGAAAAGTACTTGCAATGATGCAGACTTACCGGGTATTATACAGTGGGAGTAGCACACGACATATGAAAGCCTTCACACGTAAGAA
>NW_024042106.1:0-23718 GCF_014851395.1 Micropterus salmoides | reverse complement strand
TTCTGTTTTTGCTTGTGACCTCTTACAAAACATCGATGTGTTGTGGCCCTTGAAACATTTCAGATGTCTATTAGTTAGCAGTTTCACCAAGAGATCGTTCCCCTTGAAAGATCTTCATTTAAATAACTGTTAGAGGCCAGAGGACATTAAAATGATCCAATATTTCACAAAAAAAGATCAGAGAAAATTCTGAAAATGTCATTAAATTTATGAAGCAGAACTTTGTTTTTTCTTCCCTCTCCATTAACCATCTCCCACGCCGTCAGATTTCTCTGGTGACCCCTAGGTTGGGAACCACTGGAATGAAGTACATAAAACTAGTTCCACCTCGAGCAACTATAACAGTAAAATGCTGCACATTGATGCATCAGAATTAATAATGTAATTGCCCCTGTGCAGCGCGTTATTTGGCTGTTGTGTGGCGTTGGTTAGATTGGTAGTGGGGTGATGTTGGTTGGCTCACCTGTATGTCGCGATTAGCTTGCGTGCATGTTGGGGGCGTCAGGTGCGGGCCTGGACTGGGCTGGTGTGCGGCTCTGTCCTGTGTGCATGCTGTGCATCCTGATAATTGTGTTAGGTTTTCTGAGGGGTTTGGCAGCGGGTTGTTGGAGGGGTGGGGGACCGTGGAGATGGGGTTGACAGGGTGGGTTGGGTATGCAGGCTGTTCCTTTTTAAGCTGGTTGGGGGGTGTTTTCTAGGGATTTTGGTGCTCGGATTGGATGCTTGGTGGTTGTACAGGGATCCTGTGTGGGGAAGGATTGTGCTTTGGAGTGTGACGATGGTTGTTTTGTGGTCACGTCGCAACCCTCTGGTGCTCCTGATTGTGTGGGAGGGGTGAGGTGGGGGCATCGGCAGGGGTGGGGGCATCGGCAGGGGTGGGGCTCCCGCTTCTTCCCCCTGCCGGCTCTCTCACATTCAGGAGTCCCTGGGGCACAAGGCCGGTGTTGTCGGGGTGGGTTTTGGCCCTCTTCCTTGGGGGTGGTTGATTGGGAGGGCTGGGCCCCCCTTCAGGGGACAGGACCGGCCTCAGGTTCACGGGGCTTGGGGGCTGTTGGCTTTGCCTGCACTCTGGGGGGGCATGCCTCCGGCTGGGCTGGGGGACTGTCTGCACTGGTTCTCCCGCGTTATCGTTCCCTGGCGGTGGGGAGCTCCCCGGCACAGCTTTCTGCTGTTCTCCCTCGGGACATGTGGTCTGGGGTCCTTTGCGCTTTGGGGGGTCACGGGGTGCTCTGACTCCTGGGGCTGGTGGTATCTGGGCATGGCGCGGGTCGATCTGGTTGCGGTTCAGAGGGCTCAGGGTCTCTGGATGGCTGCTGGGCATTGGTTTGTGCATTGGAATACGTGGGACATATTTCGTTGTTGGCTTGGAGGGACCAGTTTGCGTCCCTCGTTTGCTTCGTCAGATCCATACTTCCCCATTTCTCTGTCGGACGGTTATCGGACTCCTCTTGGAGACTGAAGTATAAAGTTAGTTTTCGGGATGTGCAGTGTGGAGCGGGGCAGGGCTGTGCTCCGGTTTATTCTGGGCCTGGAATTCCCGGCCCTGGATGTGTGGGTGGGTTGGTGGTGACATGCAGCTGGGCTAGTTGATTTTGCCTCGTTGTTGGTTTGGCTGGTGTTGCATGGCAGCCTGGGGGCGTGCTGTGCATGGGGGATGTTAGCTGGCGCGGCCAACAGGCTTGTTTTAATTTCTCTCTTAATAGTATGTCAGCTGTTTATTGCTGCTGTTCGTCTTTGTTGTGTGTTTTTTTTCCCCGCCCAAGCCCCCCTCCACGTTCTCTTGCAGGTTTTGCTGCTTTCTGCAATTGGTGTTTCCCTCTGCTATTTCCTGTTGTCCCCATCCCCGTTCTCTTGCAGGCGTCGTGCTTTCTCTGTGCTGTCTATTTTTGCATGTTCGTGCGGGGGGGGGTCGATGAAAATCAATAATTAAATAAATAATAAAACAGACAAAGGAGTACTTTTGTTAAAGTAAAATCTGTCTGGCACATCATGTTACATGCATATACAGTGGGGGAAATAAGTATTTGACCCCTTGCTGATTTTGCAGGTTTGCCCACTTACAAAGAATGCAACAATCTACAATTTTAATCTTATGTACATTCTAACAGTGAAAGACAGAATCCCAAAGAAAATTCCAGAAAATCACATCATATGAATTTATAAAAATTGATAACCATCTGATGAGGAAAAACAAGTATATGACCCCCTACCAAACAGCAAGTATTCTGGCTCCTACAAGCCAGTTATTTCTTTAAGACACAGCTCCAATCCCAACCAATTATCTACATCAAATACACCTGCCTCACCTCGTTACCTGTATAAAAGACACCTGTCAACACCCAAACAACCAGCATCCAACATCACCACCATGGGCAAGACCAAAGAGCTTTCTACGGACATCAGGGACAAGATTGTTGATCTGCACAAGGCTGGGATGGGCTACAAGAGAATCGGAACGCAACTTGGAGAGAAAAGATCAACTGTCGGTGCAGTTATCAGGAAATGGAAGAAGCACCACACCACCGCCAACCTCCCTCGGTCTGGGCCTCCACACAAGATCTCGCCTCGTGGGGTGTCCCTGATCATGCGAACGGTGAGGAATCATCCCAAAACCACAAGGGGGGAACTGATGAATCAACTGAAGGCAGCTGGGACCACAGTTACAAAAGAAACGGTTGGTAACACACTACGCCGTCATGGATTGAAATCCTGCAGCGCACGCAAGGTCCCCCTGCTCAAGAAGAAACATGTACAGGCCCGCATGAAGTTCGCCATTCACTACCTGGACGACTCAGAAGAGGCCTGGAAGAAGGTGATGTGGTCAGATGAGACCAAAATAGAACTTTTGGCCTCAACTCAACTCGTCGTGTTTGGAGGGCAAAGAACACCGAGTACAACCCAAAGAACACCATCCCCACCGTCAAGCATGGTGGTGGCAACATCATGCTTTGGGGGTGCTTTTCAGCCAAGGGGACGGGACAACTCCATCGTATTGAGGGGAGGATGGACGGGGCCATGTATCGTGGAATTCTGGACCAACATCTCCTTCCCTCAGTGAGAGAGCTGAAGATGGGTCGAGGATGGGTGTTTCAGCACGACAACGACCCTAAGCACACCGCCAAAGCAACAAAAGAGTGGCTGAAGAAGAAGCACATCAAGGTTCTGGAGTGGCCTAGCCAGTCTCCAGACCTGAATCCAATTGAAAATCTTTGGAGGGAGCTTAAAATTCGAGTTGCCAGGCGACAACCTCGGAACCTGAATGATTTGGAGGCTGTCTGCAGGGAGGAGTGGGCCAACATCCCTGCCGAAATGTGCACAAACCTTGTCACCAACTATAAAAACCGTTTGACATCTGTGCTGGCCAATAATGGCTTTTCTACAAAATATTAACATGCTGTTTGTCCAGGGGGTTAAATACTTGTTTTCCTCATCAGATGGTTATCAATTTTATAAATTCATATGATGTGATTTTCTGGAATTTTCTTTGGGATTCTGTCTTTCACTGTTAGAATGTACATATGATTAAAATTGTAGATTGTTGCATTCTTTGTAAGTGGGCAAACCTGCAAAATCAGCAAGGGGTCAAATACTTTTCCCCCACTGTATGGTATCCAACTCATCATACTAACAGGCTGCTGGGCAGGACAGGTTTTTAAAAAATAAATGTAGCTGATAATACTTTACGTTTATTAGGATTTTAAATGCAGGCCTTTTACTTGTAATGGAGTATTTTACATAGGCCTAGTAGTAAACTGATATTGCATTTTCATTTTTAGCACCAAGTGATCAGAGTCTGCTAAGATGATGTGTTGCTTCGTTCCTCAAGAAAGAGATGTAGCAAAGGAAGCAGAACAATAAAGGTTAGTCAACATCAACTGCGTGGGGTGGGGGTAGGGTGTTATTCCACAATTAGAATTAAGGAACAGCATATAAAACAAAAATAATAGTAAAAATGGATTTAGAAGTACTTTGAAAGAATTTAAAAAACTATTTTGGAAGTTGTAGAAGTAAATTCTACTTTGAGAAATTCACTTTTACATAATGTATCATGAATGTTTTAACAATATAGAATGATTAGGTTTGTGCAATATTTTTTAAAATAGCATTGCTTTATTTGGCTACCTAAGCACTGTTTCCAGCCCCCATACTGACATTAAATGGACTGGGTATTGCATCATGTGACCAATCATATTTAATAGTTTCTTTGTCTATGTCTTTTGTAAAATTCAGTGTTTCCGCCATCATTCATTTTTATGTAGCAATCCTAAGCTGTTTATATAAAAGTGAATTCTATAGTCTGGTATACATTTTTAAAATTTTAAAAGACCACTGGTATCGGCTGATACCCTGAATTAAGGTATAGGAATCTGCATTGAGAGAGAAATAGTTGGATCAGTCTGCCTAAGTGTTACTCGGTGCAACATCTCCTCGTTGGCTTGGAGGGACCTGTTTGCGTCCCGGTTTTGCTTCGTTGGCCTCGGATCCGTGCTTGCCCATTTCTCTGTCGGCCAGTTGTTGGACCCCTCTGGATACTGAGGGTATATAGTTAGTTTTCGGGATGTGCAGTGTGGGTGCGGGGCAGGGCTGTGCTCTGGTTTGTTCTGGGTTTGTGCCTGGAGTTCTCGGCCCTTGACGGGTGGGTGGGTTGTTGGTGGCATGCAGCTGAGCGAGTTGATTTTGCCTCGTTGCTGGTTTGGCTGGTGTTGCACGGCGGCAGGGGGGCGTGCTGGGCAGGGGGATGTCGGCTGGCGCCGACGGCCTCAGTTTTTTCCGGCGGTTGGGGGGACGGCGGACTTTAATTGGCGGGTGCATGGTGACCTGTGTTTGCTGCCGGGCTGGGACTTGCTGCTGGTGTTTCTCTCCGCTGGCTTTCGCTGTCGTGTTGTTCCGTTTGCTCTCTCTCGTTTGCCCGACCTCGCACGCGGGATTCGCGGGGGGCTGCTGGGCATGGGTGTCGCCGTGCTCGCGCAGTATGCGCGTTGGGCTCGTCACTTGTGCATTGGTGTTGATGATTGCGTGGCATTTGGGCATTTTGGTTGTTTGCTGCGCGGCGGTGGGGTGCTGGGTGGGGGGAGCACTGGTCTATGTTGTGTGCGCGCTGCGGTCGGTCCGGGCGCTGCTCTTTCGCGGGTTACGCTTTTTGCGTTCCGTCGGCATTATGTTGTCAACTGGCGTTTGGGTCGGGGTCTTCTGCGTTTGCATCGCAGTGCATCTGGGAGTCTCTTTTTCTCCTCCCCAAGCCCCCCTCTCTGTTCTATTGCAGGTTTCGTTGCTTTCTGCAATTGGTGTTTCCCACAGCTTTTCCCTGTTGTCCCCACCCTCCATCCCCCTTCTCTTACAGGTGTTGTCCTTTCTCTGTGCTGTCTGTTTGTGCCCCCCCGGCCCGGTGACAAATCAATACATAATTAAATAAATAATAAAACAGACAAAGGAGTATTTTAATACTCTCTTGTTATAGTGTCTGGCACAATATGGTATCCAGGTCATTATACTCTATACCAGGCTGCTTGGCAGGACAGGTTTAAAAAAAAATAAATAAAGTGCAACATGTGACTAAATTGTGTTTGTTTGATATGATTAATATAAAGAGCAGAGCAATATGATCATTACATTTATAGGTGGAGATGATTGACAACTAGAAACATTCAGAAATCTCCAAATACAATCTTGTTTTTACGTATTTTTCGAAAAATGAAAGAAATGCCTTTCATGTGGTTTCAACTGGAGCCTGACAAATTATTGCAAAATTTTGTTTCACATAAAACATTTTGATAAACATCCCTTAAATTTGATAATACAGAATTGCGACTGAATTTTATAGAATTATGAACATGTTGGTGCTCTCTGGTGGACAAACTATGTAATAGCAACACTTTCATACATCAGACATAAAGACCAATTCTGATATCTGTGATAAGCTAATATCAGCTGATCATCTTGGTCTTCTTTCAAACTTTCTAAAAGACTAAAAAAGTACTCTTGTATTGTATCAAGATTTTTATTAAGCTTACTGTACATTCATGTACCAAACAGCATGTTCATCACATGAAAGTGTACTCTTGCGCTTGAGAGTATTGAGAGGAAGCAAAAGTCCACTAAGTAACGAGCATTTAGGCTCCATATTAACCAAGCAACATGAGGATAAGAGGCCAAAAAAATACAGACATACACATGTATCCAAACAAAATAAAAGTGACCTGATTTAGTCAAACTTAACTACATTTTTAACAAGGAATATTCTCTTCGCAATGTTGGACCAAAATTAAAAAAGAAATAAATAGGCACTGGGGAAGTAGTCACATTAGCATTAGGCAATTAGTCTAAAGAACTGCTAACTGCTTAAAAGGCATGAAGACAGTTTTGAGGGTGAAGCTGCGTTGAGTGGTGGTTGAATGAAGATCCAAGAAATAATAAAGATGAAGATGGAAACGGTTAGAGTCTTGCAGGTTTCTTATCAGATGAACTTGAGTCTGACGAGAAAGCTCCGTGTGCGCTGGGGAATTGCTGGGAGTTAAAATCTGGGTCGTCCCTCACTCGTTTCTTGATGTCTGCTTTAACCTGAGAGGAAAAAGATGTGATTATTCATGGTGTGACGTACAAGTAGTATGTCAGAAGGTGACTTGGTGGTTAGAGGCACGAGTCATGTGACCACAGGTTTGTTCCCTATGTCATTGAAATTTGTCAGCACTAATAACTAAAAGTCAAAGTCCTTATAAGACTCTTAGAACATCTCTGCTAAAAATATAGTTTAGGATAGCCTTTCCTTTCTCAACAGTCTGTCGTATGGCTGGCTTTATAAAATTTGCTGTTTTCCATAAGCCAGACCTTTGCGGGCTAAACAACAGGACAAGGAGGAGTAAACAGTGTAGAAATGTATAGACAGCAGAAATTACAGCTAAACATTTGGTGAATTTTATGTATATGGACGAAACCAACTTAAGATGAAGTCAGTACATGCACAGCCACTCTTGTAAACTTTGTTAAGGTTTCAACTTCTAATAGCACCTGCTGTAGTGAATGCCTATTCATCGTAAAATGTAGAAAGTAAACAGGAACATGCTTTGTTTTGTCAGAAATACTGAAAGAGAGATGATGCTGATTTACCGCAGCGAGTGGAACAGAGGCTACCTCGGATCCAAGGTGACATTTTCAAACATCTTACTTAGTCCAACAGTGATAAGACTAAAAAGTAAAATTCTTTTAGCTGGAAAAATTACAATGAAATAATCGCTGCTGATTATTTTTCTGTTGACTAACTGATAAATTAACGAATTGTTTGACCTCTACAATTACCTCTTCTGCTTGTATGAAAGTGAAAAGAAACATAACAGATGCAGCTATGTATATTACATTGTAAAACTGTCCACATTTACAACTACAGTTAAGTTTGGTTCAAAGACAAACCAGTATGTTTATTTTCAAAATTGAATTGAAATTTGATGCTCACTTTCAAACAATTACTTAATACATAGATAAATTACACAAATTGCTTAATTCAGACTTGTAACCTGTCTGACCACTTGTGTTTTTAAAGTACGCCTAGCAGTAGGGGTGTGATGAGATCTCCTGCCACGCACATAATTTTTCTCACGCAGTTTAAAACAAATGTATAAGTGATAAGGTCAACTCGCAGAGCGAACCAACTCAGCCCCGCTGATGCAAAACTACCGTACGCTGTGATAGTAATCAAGTTAACTCGCTCTTGCTCTGAGTCCAGACAGTTGTGATGAGTGGTAACGTAGCTGGTAGAGGTTTGCAATATAAACATCTAAAAACTGAGGCGCAACCTTACTCTGTCTGCGACTATGAGCTGCATTTTATCGAAGGTGCTGAAGTTAACGTGGATTTAAGGTGAGATTATCTTCCTGATTAGCAGTGTTTTCAGTTAGTTTCGTTTTCCACCTCCTCGTCAGTCATCCTAACAAGCAGTCCCAAACAGGTTTTTCTGTCAGTCAGACGGTCTGAAGGGGATATTACCAGCAGAGCAATAATGTAATGCAGCAGAGTACAGGGCTGGGAGGAAATTATTGGGTAGTGATGGTGCAATGGATAAGATGCCTGCCTTTGGTGTGAGAGACCCAGGTTCAATCCCCCACTGTGACCTATCCACCATTGTGTCCCTGAGCAAGACACTTAACCCCTAGTTGCTCCAGAGGCGTACGACCTCTGACATGAATAGCAATTGTAAGTCGCTTTGGATAATTTATTAATTTAGCTGACGCTTAATGAATAAATGTATTATGAATTGTCATTAAATTATGGCGTTAGTCTTTGCGCTGTTGAGAAAATGTTACGTTCATGATTCAACAATACAAATCATGGCCAAACTGTGGTCATTATTAGCCTATATTATCTGCACTGTGTTCCTGTTTGCTATTAATCTACATGGTAAGGGTTAGTTACCTGTTCTGCATACGCTTCTTTCAGCTCTTGGGTCTCCAAATCATCTTGTAACTGCTCAGCAGAAGTGATGGGCTTCACTCCTGCTGTCCTGGCAGCTTGATTCACTGCATCTGAGAGGGAGAGGAGGCTTCCACCAGCCTGTCCTGTCTAGAAACACACAGAAACCTTGAACAAAGTGTGGACAAGTGACATTAATATGTAATAAGTAAATTTACAGCTGATCTGATTACCTTTCTGCGTTTAGCTGGCATGCCATGCAAATAAGCGTCCGACAATGGAGGCTGAGCCTTCATCTTCCTCTGAGTGATCATATCACACCTGATAATGGGCACCCATTCCTACAAGACAGACAGTAAAAAAAACAAATTTAAACAAAATTTCCCTCAGGATCAATGAAGTTTATCTATTTAACGAGGGAAAACAGGGATTTACGAATTACCTGCTGTATATTTTACAAGATGGATTCACATGTTTTCAAGTGTGTCAAATTAATGCTCAAAACTTTGTCCCTACAGCTCAGCAGGGAAAAAAGAGCGAATGTTGTACTAAAAACGCCAAATGGACAAGTATGAGTACTGTTTAAGCCAGACTTGGCTAAACAATTTTTAAACTATCCTTTAAAGTACTAGAGAAATCATAAAAATCAGACTGATAAAGATCTTATTTGTAAAATTTAAAATCAACATCAAAGAGTTTTCAATGGAACAATTTTCTACATGGACAGTTTAGTTTGTTCACTGGATTATCCAGAGTAATGAGGACACTGTAATGTGAAGTAGGGCGGTGCTACAAAAGAGCATGTGTAGTGCCCTTCCTTGGACAACAAAAAAAGATAAATGTTGAAGCAGTAATCAGACTGTGGGGGCTCTTACAGGGGGAACAGCAGCCGCCCAGGCCTCTGACTCTCGAGCAGACTCCTCACTCCCTCCCTCAGCTCCTGCTGCTGCCATTTCGCCACCTAATGGTGCGGCTCCTCCCGAGGCTCCCAAGTCCCCAGGCAACACCCTGGTTTCCCGTGACGATGCCCTCGTGTCGTGTGACACCGACATGGCCTCCTCTGCTGTGGTTGCTGCAGCTGGTGAGAGGGTGTCCCCAATCTTTCAAAGTAGAGAACAGTGAACATAAGGGAACTAAAAAGGCAAAGCAGTACCTAAAATGTCAAACTTAAAAGGACATTAAAGACACACCATGCTTACCGTTGCACTTTGTGCTCGTTCAGGCTCTTGTGTGCCAGTTGCAGAAGACTGATCTCTCTGTGAAAGAATGTCATCTAATATTTATTAGCCATTTCAGACGTGCCGTCCAAAGTAAGAGGATATGTCACAGCCATCAGATAAGACAGATTGCTTCCTCTGCATTTCGTTCCTCAGTAAAAAATCTTAAGTCTCAAATTACAGAAACACAGTTTGGGAAAACTTGGGAGTGTAACTGACAGCCTCAGGCCTGAGTGGTTATATCATGCAAGTGAGGCTTGCAGGTTTGATTTCCTCCAACAGGCAACGTGTCCATCCATACTCTGGGGGGAAACCACAGATACTGAGCTGAAATGTAATGTAAATGTTCAAAAATAAACGTTACCTGTGTGTGAACTATGTAGTTCTGGATCTGCTCCTGTGTGATGGGGATGTGCTCCAGAATGACCTGCAGCCTCATCGTCATCATACTGGTCATCCAGTTGACCAGGCTGGGGCTGATGTCACTGGACATCCTCCGCTGGAACAACAAGAGAAAATAGTTTTTACTTTACAGGCAAACAGCTGTTTATTCTGTATTTAGTCTTTTTGGCATCATTCTTGTTTGGATTGCTTAAACGTTTAGCAGCATTTTTTGAGTCTCCTTTTTCTCTTAGTCGTTCCTTCAAGCGCCACAAGAACCTTGCAAAGACGCAATAATTGACTGCTGTAGTCTTTTTGCTTGTAATGTTGCCATTTTGTACTTGAGGCTTGCTCTTGTTGAGTCACGCTGAATAAACTGTCAAATCTACAATGTAATGTCATCTCTGAGAATAAAGTTCAGTTTAATTAACACTTCTGAAATCTCATCAGACAGTGTGTAATAAGGTTTTAATAACTAATTCACTTATTGTAACTCCCTGGTTGTAGAATGTGGATTTGTTTTCTATACAAAGTTCGCTTGCTGCAGTGTCATATAATGGTTGACAATTTCATGACAAAGATTTTTTATGTGGCTGGTTTGTTTGTAATTTCCTGCCACAAGCGCCGCTATCTGGAATTGATGCTCTCTGCAAGTAGACGTGTGTTCTTCCATTTGCACAAATAACTAAAATTTGATATCCTATGCCCAACATGCCGAATTCAGTTTCATCTGGAGTCTACAGCTGAACAGAGACCAGAATCCAAGCAAAAACAAACAGTAAGTGAAATAGTGAGAGATTGTGTACTGACTATTCGGTGGTTGATAACTGCAGTGAGGGCTCTCTGGTCTCCTCTCAAGCAGTGCAGGTTCAGGGCAAGACACTCAAACAGTGCTTGGTTACACATCTGTAGCAGTCGGGGCCCAAATGAGTCATCTGGATGACAAAAATGTTGATGTTACATAATTAGCAAAACAAATAACAATACTACATGTCCTACACAGACAGTATAATCACTACTTAAATCACAAGACCCACTGAGTTATACTGTTTTTAAAAAGTTTACCAGTGCAACGCAGAATATGTGTGGCAATGTGCATCAGCTGCTGTCTGAAGAAGGACATGTTGGTCTGAGTGACATCAACGCCCTCCAACACTGTGACTGAAGACTCTCTCTGTGGGAGTTGAACAACGAGGTGCCATCAATACATTTAAAACTAAACAGGTAGCACAGCATTTTAAACTTGTTAAAAATGTTAAACTTAAACTAGCTTTAAAATGTAATCAGTAGAGCGGAAATATAATGTATTATAATTCATTATTGGACTAGGTCTTCATTTCTGCAAAACAGTCTAATAATGTGCATTTGCTTGAGTTCAAGTTTCCATTACAATTGAACAGTTAATTTGTCATGTGCTTGTGGTTTACAGCCTGCCATGCTGTTCCTGCATTACTTCTATGCTCCGATTAAAAAGTGCAGTGATTTAACTGACAAAATGAGAGTTGTCTCAGGGGATTCCCCACTGATGACTTGGTGGCAGCCCTACATTTAATCATTCTGTATTTTAGGGATACTGTAGCGGACATCAAGGACTTACAAAGCTCTCAGTGATATACTCCTCCAGTTCGTTAACAAGGCTGTCAGCCGCAGCCTGGGGAATGGAAACAGACGACATCAGGACAAACACATAGAAGGACAAGAAGACAAACCATCAAACATGGGAAAGTAAATGAGCTCTATCTACTTTTATCTAAGCTTGAGTATTATGAGATGAGTAATCCATCTGAAATTAAGTACTGACAGCAATGTTCTCATCAGTGGGCTCTCTGCCGTTGAGGTAGTTCTGGGTGAAGAACTGGGACAGTTGAGGCTGGATACGGCCAAGGGGCTGGTGCTGGCCATGAAGCAGCATCACCAAGTCTGACATGGTGAACGTCTGGCACACCAACATCAGCAGCTCTCCAAAAAACCCTGGGAACCACAATCAATTTTGAAATTACATCATCCAGAGTGGTGAATTTTCTGATGCTCTGATGCTTTTCTGCTCTGACAGAATGACAGCATAGTCTGTTACTTTCAACATAATGTACTAGTATGGTCATTCTTTACCTGTAGGATCCTCAGGGCTGATGAAGATATTGGTTGCCTGGGACAGCCTCTGCATGAACTGGGCAATACTCTCTGTGTCGTTCTGGGCTTGGCCCAGAGAGCCCATCATGGTGCTCAAGACGCCACGAACGATGCCTGTGAAGAGCTCCGGGTTGAGGGCCTCAGCTGCCCCCGGGGGTATGGGTGTGGGGTTGGGGCCTGCAGCTTGAGCGGGAGTGGTACCAGAGGGAGGTGGAGGTGGAGAGAAGATGGGTTGGGAGGCCTAAAAATGAAATGGAAATGAGGAGTGAGGATTTGTTAACATTACTTTGCTTTACTTGCAAATGCAAGTGGATTTTTTAAATGTAAAGCACTAGAGGATCTCCGATCAGTATTTCTTGGGCCGATACCGATCACCAATCACTGGCTCTATTTGAAGCCTTTTATTTATCATGTAGCATTATACAGTATACTGTATATTCATTTAATTAGTCCTAAAAACAATGTATTAAGTATTAAAATTAACAGATGATAAAGTATCATGAAATGACAACTGTTAATTTTATTGCCAGGAAACATGGGCAATCAATTCCGGTCTATCCGTCTTAGAGTCTTAAACCATAGCAGCCTTTGCCTGGTTACTGCAAACATCATATAGCTTAACAAATATAGCTTTCCTGTGGACTAAACCACAAAAACGGAATAAACAGCATCTTAATAAATTTAATTCAACTAAAAAAACTGCAACAAAAAAGGCTGTAGCCAAAATATTTGGGAGATAAAGAAGCAAAGGCATCATGAGTCAATGACAAACTCTGAGGTAGCTGCTTTTGTTCTGGAAAGCTCAGGCAGGTTCTGTGGGCTTTAGGGGGCGGAGAGTGGGCTACAGAGAGGAGTCATAACTGTTATCATTGAGATTTGAAAATAAGGGACATTTAAATAAAAGTACAATGTTAATTCCATATTATACTGGCAGTATATTGTTAATATTACTTATAGTTTCTATATTCATTATAATTTCATATGGTTTACAGGCTATAGGCCTTTTATCATTTCAGTGGGTTGTTTTTATTTATTTAATCCTTGTGCACTAAGCACAGTCTACATCTTTTACATGGAATTACTGCCACCGGCTTTACCAGAGGAGAGATTAGCAAACACTTACGTACGGACAGAAGGTTTTTATTTGATTTTATAAAGATTAAAAATACTAAAACTCTGTCAGTAGTATCGTGTTTTGCTTTGCATGACTGATAAGCCCGAATCAGAAAACCAAATGTGAGTGTCTGTGTCATCCTTTTATAGTCCATTGGGTCAGCAGCATTTTCAAACAATCTGATCAGCCTTTTTAGCGACCACCGATGAAACTAGTTAAAGCCATTATTGGCTGATTACGATTGGTGACCGATTGATCGGAGCACCCTTAGAAAGCACTACAGGAATAACACAGTTAACTCACTCATCTGCCCTCTGCATGCAATACACATTCTTTTCCTAACAACCACTCTAAAGTATTTTTCACCTGAAAAATACTTTTGGATGAACTAGTCTGTACAGGACAGAGCTGTAGGCTGAACTAGTTTAGTCTAAGTGTGTACCTGATGTTCTCAACATTGGACCAGTAGGTAGTAATAAAATACAGCTACCAGTTACTTTCTGTATATTGAGCTAATGTTAAGTTACATAGCAGCTAAAGACGCAGCCTACTGTAGCTTTCCTGCTCAGCTGCGCAGTCTAAAGGGGCGGGGAGATGTTAGCTAGCTTAACAAAAGTCGCATTTTTCAAACACAAGCAGTTGTACGAGAACTAAATAAAATACAGTCTCAGACTGGCAAAATAGTATTTAAATAAGCAATCTCAACAAAGAAAAAGTACAACAAGGGTGCCAATAGGACAGAACAATATGCAAAATGTGTTGCGATTACTTTGACAGCTATCGTGATACGAGTCATGATTATAATGGGAATGGTCATTTTTGCATTTAATTTTCAATGAAAAAAAATATTAAAATGATTTGATTTTGCTGGGCTCTGTACCAAACAACCATGTTCCCTTACATCTGGAGAATACAATTTGTACCTGTAAACCACAAACACATGACATCCTGTTAATTGTAGGGTGCTTTGTCACTACTCTCTGACAAGGCAGACAAAAAGAAGATGCTTTGGAAAGTCACAAAGAGATACAAATTTTCAAAACATGCTGAATCCCATAAAATAACCACAATGAATTTTCACATCTGTTACTCTGATTTTAGGTCATACATATCAGTGCTGACTAGTTATAAGACTTTTTTTAAGATTGCAGTGTCTCCAAATAAAATTGTGAATAGTGTGCACTTGAGGTAAAATACTTGTATTTATATTATAATTAGATTTTTAGATCCTTTTACGTGATGTAAATTCAGGTGCAAGCAATATCCAAATCCACATGCAATTTTCAGTCTATTTAAGTCTATTAAGTGCACTCAAGTCGAACATTCAAATACTGACCTGCTGCATAAATTCACTCACTCCCTGGATGAAGGCTGGGACACCAGATGTGGAGACAGTAATTGAAGGGGCCCCTACAGGGCCTGCACCGCCCCCACCGGCTACCCCCAAGAGAGAACCCAGAAGCTGGCTGAGGTCTGGGGCATCTCCTGGGACTGGGGCTCACTGGTGTTGGTCTCAGATTGGCTGGTTGTGCTTGTGGTAGGCGGAGGTGTTGGACCAGAGGTGGAGAAAGAAAAGGAGGAGGGGGATGAGGAGGTTTGAGAGGAAAAGGAGGAAAAGGAAGAAGAAGAGGACGTGGATGTGGAGGAGGAGGATGTGACGGTTTGACCAGCTGTAAAAAACAGATTGAAATATCACTGATTGACAACAATCCCTGACTAATAATTAAAATGTTTAGCTTTTATAATTACAGAAAAATGCTGCTAGTCCAAATCTAAATTGAACAACTGGAAAAGCTTACCCATTTGTCCTGGCAGCAAAAGTTGTCCAACCAGTCCACTAATCATCTGGTTGAGAGCAGCAGGGTTAAAAGCCTGTGGAGCAAGATTCTTTAATTAGTCTCAAATTTTAATTGTGTTGTCAATACGTTTCAAAACAGGAACCAAATCAGAACACATTAATCCTACCTGTCCTGGCTGCTGGCCTGGCATGGCAGCCCTCACATTGATGGTGGTTCCCCGGGTGGCGAAGGCTGGAGGGGGCATGTTAGGTGCAAATGGGGGTCTGGTGAACACAACCCTGGCCTGGGGCTGGGGGCCAGTGTGGGGTGGTGGTGGGGGTGCAGTAGGGGTGGTGGTGGGTGTGTTAGGACCCGTGGTGGTAGTTGAGGAGTTGGCTGTGGAGCTGTAGCCAGGAGGGGTGGGCTGAGGTGGGACTGGTTGGCCAGTTGCGGTGGCGGCAGCAGCGCTAGTAGCTACAGCAGCGGCATATTGGCTGATCTGTTGCATGAGATTCCGCATAAAGTCAGGGGGGAGGGCACCTGAAGTGGGAAACACAGACCAATGAATTAGAATACCACGAGTTACTTCTGTTATCAGCAGAAAATGAAAAGGATTTTCAGGAGTTAGAAAAGGGTGTCGTTTCTGATACAAACCAATATCCAGTATTTAATTCAACTTAAAGGGTTTTACATGTATAGACTGTGTTAGGTAAGAAGTATTATGGCAAACATATGATCAATTGGCCTTTACCTGGTTGTCCAGGCATTTGCTGTCCAGCTGCAGCAGGGTTTGCACTTGGGCCTGCAAATACACACAAAAAACAATGATACACAGATAGTTTCATCTCCCTTGTAAAATCCTAAAGTATTTGCCAATTTATTACTCTCTACAGAAATGCATATGCAATAGTAATAATAACAAACATTGAAAGTTGAGCTTGTGAATGAGAAGTAGAAGTTCCATTCATCAGATCAAATGCTTGTGGCAGCAGTGCATAGAGGATGCAGTAGTGTGCGATCATTTAACTCCAATGCACTGTCGCCCAGCAATATGACACACAAACAGCTTTGATGTAGTGGGGCATTCAATCAGTGGCGGGTAGGGGACAACACACCGTCCGTGTTCATCTGCATCATGACCACCGGGACTGCCTGGTGGCTGATCCTGATGACCCGGGGGCCAGCCTGTCCCTGTCCAGCCTGCTGATTGGACGGGGAAGTCTGTGGGGGGGAGGTCTGTCCCTGACCTGCCTGCTCCGACTGGTTGGCTGTTTGGTTGGGCGGGGCATGTCCCTCAGTGCTGTTAGCAGCAGCAGTGACTGTGGCACCCAGGTTCATCTGTCGGTGAAGATTCAAGTAAATTCAGTCTATTCAAAAAGGTTCATTTTAATAAGTTTTAACTAAAATACAATTGCATTCACTTACTTGGACTGGGATATGGTGGTGCACAGCTCCAGGCAGAGTGACTGGGGTGGCATAGTGGGAGAACGGCCGGACCACATGTAGGTGGCGGGGCACAGGGCTCATGAGGTTCAATCGCAGGTCACTGAGGGCCACAAGGGCATTGCCAAGAAGACGGAGACACTCCCACGTCAGGATAAGAGTGCGCTGGTCCTCTTCTCTCTCCTGTGGCAATAATTTAAATTAAATAAAAAAATACAGCTGGGGCAACTTTTTGAATGAAAACTAAATACCCAGGATTCTGACCAATAATGGACAACATTTCTTGTGTGTGTGTCTTATATATATAGCTTCCGCCAGTAGCTAACTTTCCTCTGAAGCGTCACATGAAGCAACATCCGTTTCTGATGACGGCCAAAATGGAGGACTTTAGAAACGATGACGCAGCAGCTCACGCTCGGCTCTCTGACCAGGTTTTTGACATGGTATTTTTATTAAAATATTATGTACCATGCAAATAACACTTATCTGCCTACACTTGTACTGTGCATGTCGCTTTATTTACTTTGCAACGACTCCCAGTCAGTTTTCCGACGCCACACTCCTGTGTTAATTCCGTAACAGTCCCAGCTCCTTATTGGTACATGGCAAAAAAAAATTTTTCTTTCGCCAGATCTTCTGTTACCAGGAAGAGACCATCTGCTTCATGTTTACACCAACACGCGCATGCCCAGTGTACCTGAACGGCCAATAAATGCGTTTTCAGTCGTTTTAATGGAGACAGAGATCAACTCTTCTATTCTCCGTTAGTTTCTTAGTTTAGTTTAGTTTGTAAACTAAAACGGAGTAGTGTGGATGGGGCCTATGAACTGTAGAGCCTTTTGATGGAGGTTTTGTCACATGTGCACTGTACTAATACTAATAAAAAGGCATAGTTATCACTGCCAGAGCAGCATGTTTTCTCTCTGTCGCTGTTACATGTTTAACACCTGAACATGAACAGAAAAAAATTGTAATTATGTAACTCAACTCAAAGTCGACGCTCAGGAATAATCTGCCTGAATGATATAATAAGAAATGATAAATTATGTAAAAAGTGTTTCATGCTGACAGACAGACTCTGACTTTAACTTTTGTAATAGATATAGTAAATCAGATAATGAAAAAAACTCTTTCTAATGAATGAAGAAAGTTGTTTGTGGTCATTCTGTTGTTCAGACCTACAATGCACACAGATGTTTAACTAGATCGAATAGATAGAAATCTAAACTTTCGAGTGACACATGCAGCATCCAATAAGGGGCCATGCCGGCCAGTAAAAGACATTGGTGAAGGCTGCTTTTATGTATCACTCCTTGGTTTAAGCGAAGATTAAGAAGCAAGACAATTTCCAAAAAGAGACTTGGATGAACCCAAAGACTGGAAACAGAGAGGAAACAGCTAGCCTGGCTCTGTCCAACAATAACAAAAAACATCTACAAGCACCTCTAAAGCTCACTAATTAACACAAATCTCATAACTGAATCTTTACAACTTATTTTGTAAACAGTCTTTTACTTTGTACAAAAACAGAAGTGTAAAAACAATAATTTCCTGTTTTACAGGGGTGTTAAAGTATTTCTGGGGCAGGACCAGCTGCCAGGAAACTAGCGAAAGTTCCAGGAAGTTACAACTTTTCCTTTAAAAGATAAAAATATTACATAAACAAGAGAAGATTTTTCAGAAATCTCCAAGAAGTCACCAGTTAATCATTATTTAGATGTTTAAATCCTACTGTATTATTGTTGTATTCTGCGGTGGTGGCTGTCTCCAGGATGGTATGAGCTCTCTGAATAAAGGGCTGCAGCCTCTCCTCCACCCTCCGCAGCTCAGACAACATCTCCGCCAACTCAGCTGGGCTGGGATGACTAGGGAAAGAAAGCAGGGCAAATCAGATTACACTCAAACAAAACAACTGTTCACAAAATTGGCAGACACAGCATCACACCATGTATAGGGACAGAAAGATATTCATATGTTCGTTTCAATAAAGCATTATAATATGGGGAGATGTGATCTGCACTTGTTGATACTATTCTAAATTATTTCATGTCCTTTTCAAATTCACCTGACTTTAAAAGGTGTGGCGAAAAACAACAACACAGACTTGCTTGTGTGGTGTATGTGGCATATGTAACAATCTGAGTGACTGAAAGAGAACATTTCTTACTTGGGTCCAGGTTGGGGTGTTGGTCCCTCAGATTGTGTTGAAGAGGTGGGTGGAGGTGGGGGAGTTGTTGGAGGTGGAGAGGTGTCCATGGGCTGCGCAGAAGGAGAGGGAGTGGAGGTGGTAGACGAAGATGAGGGAGGAGGGGGAGCAGAAGCAGCAGAAGTTGTCTCTGTTTGGGAGGATGAGTCGCTCGGCCGAGCCTGAAAATTGAAGCAAATTTGTTACTGATGAGGCAGACGTTTCTCTTCCTTGCAACTGGAGTAATTTGAAGGTTGTGCTCTCACCTCCATTCTGTGGACAACATCATTGATGTCCCTCAGCAGGTTTTCAGCCAGCACTAGCCTCAGCCTAGGCTCGCTCTGCACTGGTTGGTCCATATCAATGTGCACATTCACAGACCCATTGCTCTGAAATAGAAAAGCTGACGATCAACAAAACACTGGATAATGTTATGTGCAGGGCTTGACCCAAACTTTTACTAGCCACGCAGCATTTTCATTAGCCACATTTTTGCTGTTGGAAAAAAAGTTTTATATGATTAAAGTTGACAATAGCATGCTTAAATCGCCGTGCTAAAAAGCACTAACATTATCATTAGCTCTGATAATGTTGTGTGTGAAGCTCCTTTTTTTGAAAACGTAGTCTACTAAGATGAACAAATGAAAAGAGTAGCTTCTTATTGTATATACTAAAAGTGCTGCATGGGTCTTAATGAATAATTGAAAAGATAAAAACTAAACTGAAAACAAATCATCAGAACACGGCTTATTTATTTTAACAGCAGTAATACTGTAATAAAGAGCAGAAAAATTATCTGCATTAGAAACAAAGAGCAAAGAATAAATTACTGTCTAAGAAAAAATCCACAACTAATGCAACAGTATTAAAGCTTTATGTAGGCCTATATCATTTTTGGGCACTTTGGATTCTGCATTTCCTCAGAGCTCTGACTGGATTTATGTTTCTCATCATGAAGCCCTGGTTGCTCTGAGTAACTGGATGTCCACCTGAAACGAGTACACAGGTCTTTCTTTTCCAGATTATTCCCATACAAAAGCATCTCCTTCTTTCTTACATGGCATGATTGCTATAATTAAAAAATAGAATTTAACTCTGGAATGAAGATATCTTCAATTTTACCGCATTTAACAACTCTTTCCTCCTGCCTTTTCATCCGCCTCAGCTCTGCCTTTTCTCATTCTCTTGTGCATTTTTTTCCAAACTGTTCGGCCACACACACTCACGCACGGACTTACCGCTGTACTAAAGTGTGTGCATGCGACCAGTCATGTGTGATGACAGATCATACCATCAGGTTAAAGGCAGGCAGCAGGCTGACAGTCTACAGGTCTAAGGGACTGTGGCTGCCCTGTGACAGATTTAACTTTTATATTCTCGTTTGCCAAAGTCTGGATGTCATATTTGGTGCACCCTGGCACCGCGGTACTGCAGGAGAGAGAGAGAGACGCACCTGTTGTGTGGATTCTCCTGCTATTAAAAAAGATCACTATATTATCGCTGCCGCTGGTTAAGTTGATAATTAACGGCTAAAACAACCCTCTGACTGTGTTTACAGTGTTGTCGGTCAAGACAATAGGCTTCACAATGGACCAATGAGCAAACACTGGTAGTAGCATACTCATAGGAGTTGCAGTGTCTTAGTGTCAAATTGCAATTTGTTTGTTATTTCAGATGCCTTTTGAAAAGACTACAATTTTTCAACATGCCCAAAGTGGCTACTGGCAGTGATTGTGTTACACGCCAGGGCTGAAATCCACCCACATCTGGCGGGTGTTAATGTCAAGCCCTGGTTATATGGGATTGTATGCTATCAGAAGGCATCTTACCCCAGTACTGGTTGTGACTCTGGCATTCCTGGCATTTTCTCCCATGCCAGACACCATCTGCTGAACTGACATCTAAACAAGAAGAACAACACCGAATTAAGGCACCTTTGGGAACAACGCTTAACATGCAAGACAAATCTTCTGAAGATTATAAAATTAAACATGACTAAGGCTGGACAACATACTCCAAACCAGATGACATTCTTCCACTATATAAATGTTATGATATCTGTTCAGGAATGGAATGAGCAACTACAGCTTGAAAGATGAGAAGATGGAACTCAAACTACCCTTTCTGCTGGATTCCAAATACAAAGTCAACAAAATCAAGAAGGCAGAACACTCCACTTCTTAAATGCTCCCTGTGGGGTAACGTACCCATTCAGAGGACAGAACAAAACCAGGTCGCGGTACAGAGCTGTGCCTGATAAAATCCAGACGTTCGTTATGATCAGGCACGTCAGAAATCAGAGATCCATGGGAGAAATCTGACATAGTAATTCTTATGTAGTATGTTGGAATTGTACAATAAATGATGAAAATATACTATTACGATTAGGCTAAAAGATAAATATTGTCCGCTAATTCCACATTGCAGTCCTATATTATGGTTGGACTTTTTTATTCCATATTCTCTTCCAACACAATGCAACATAACTGCCCCAGTTTGTTCCCTAAACAGGTCACAAAGCAGAAATACCTGTATCTGCTGGGGGTCCATGATGTTAACAGGAAGGTTGAAGGTGCCAAGCATTACATAGCTGTTAGCGTTGCGATCATGTGGAGGCACTTGTGATGTTCCCTGGGAGGACGAAGTGGGTCCACTGTCGGTTGAAGTCACACCTGACCCTGAGCCAGGCTGGGAGGGCGGAGGAGGCGCCCGCTCCACAAGGTGTATCACCTTGCCACCCACATCTGGGACAACAACAGAGAACTGCAGTTACATCTGTACACATGATAGTGTTGACTTCACACTTTTCTATTGAGAAAAGAAATCCTAGCTGTATTCTACGTTGATAATGGCTGTTCAATTTTGTCCAATTAATTTTGCTGGCAATATAATATAAATATTGACAGACACAAGTGAAGTGAGCTCAGAGCACAGTTGTTTAAAAGGATTCTTGGAGCTCAAGTGGGAACTTTAGAGCTAACTTACTGACTGCAAAACACAGTCATTAGTTTCCTCCACAATAGTGGCAACAGCAAAATAACACCAAAGCAACACAAATCTACCAACAGAATAACAGCATCCCTAAAATAAAATCCCTGCTTACTTACGGGTATAGCCCAAATGTTAAGAATCAATGTACAAATAATGATATATAAATAAGAAAACATGTTTTATGAACATGCACTTGTAATATATATCTGAAATAACAAAACAGTAAGGAGTGCAAAAACAAATCTAAAATTGCCCTTGAAACCAAATTAAAGTGTTCTGTGTTGCTTTAATGAACCCCTTGATTACTCACTGTAATCTGCCAGAGTCCTTTCATCCTGTAAGACTCTGCCCTGGTAGATCAGCCTCTGTTTGTCCACGGGGATACCCACTGAAGAGGCAATGTGTTCCTTGAACTCCTTCACTGTCAACTACAAAAAAGATGGAAGACATGAGTAAGACTACAAAATGACCAACTGAAAATGAGATTCAACTCCAGAGTTTGCAGAATGAACTGATGACTTTACCTGAGCACCAACAGTGTAGGTTCTGCTTTGGGAGTCTAATGTTTTGACTGTCACCTCTATGTCTGCAGTTTGTTCTTCCATGGCGTTCCTGTATCATGCAAACATTGTGTTTAAGCAATTATATCCCAGCTGATAATGGATTATTGAGGCCAATTAACATTTTTGACATCTATAATAACAGTTTAAAATCTTATTAAAAATTGTGACCAAGACTGATATATATGCCGATATGATATGTCTGTAATAAGCTAATATTGGCCAATACATACGGCAAACTGATTAAATGGTACAGCTCCAGCTGAAAATGTGAATGAAAGACTACAACAGTTATTTCCAGTCTCAATCAATCTCTATTTTTTCATGAAGCCACTAAAGCTAGAGTATAAATAAATAACAAAATGCCCATCACAATTTCTGAAACATCATGATTATGTATTCACATTGCTTGTTTTGTAGGACAAACAGTTCCAAAATATTCACTTTATAAAAACAAAGATGAGAAAAGCAGAAATTAGAACCTCCAAACATTCAGTGGTTCCAGCTATTAAAGTGCGAGTACTTGCTTCTCTTTCCTCTTTGAAATCACTGTAAAAAAAACAAACAAACATGTCTTTGGTTTTGGACTCCATTTGAACAAAACGAGGAGTTTGAAGACACTGAATATACTCGATGACCATCCTTGGGCTAGATGAATAATCCACACATCATTAACTTACACCTTCAAAAAACGTCAGTTTCACAAACATGCACAATAATATTAAAACCATGCAGAGAAAATAACTACATATCCATGAAACTGCCAAATGGATGCTTCCTTAACATCACTAACAATAACAAAGCAGTTGGTGAACGATCAAGGAAATCGCATGTGTAACGTTGAATGTCGTTAACCCAAACAATAGATGTTAAACAGAAAAAAGTAGCAGAGGCTGAGAAGCTAACGCTGGACTATGTCGTCAATGTTAACAGTGAAGTTCGCTTGCTAAGTAGCATCATAATGTTAACCTAGTTAACTAATAGCTAAGAGGGTTATCGTTAGCTAAGTTAAGTTAGCGTAGGTTAGCTGTATCCTGCTAGGCCAATCGGCACGGACATTTGAATTCTTTCCATTAATTCAACAATTTCAGCAGTGATCTGTAGTTTAACGCTAACTGTAAAGTTAATTGCGGATTACGTTGGCCAGCAACTGTTCGGTTGCATTGGCTTGCTAGCAGGATTAATTTGGAAACAAGTCATAACGTTACATTTGCAACGAAGCTAACTTTGACTTGCTATGCTAGCTAGTAAGGAGGCTAAGCTAATGCTAAATAAACCACACGTTACAATAAGCTTATACCAGAGACAACATTTCGTTTTCATAAAGACCCCAGTTGGTGTTCAACGGTTACCTTAAAAGTCAAACTATCCTTTTCAACCTATCCAGTGTATGCAGCTGTTCCTTATCATCAAAAACCATGCAAATAATTTCCAAGTACAAGCTCTGGTACTTGCTAGAAGCCACCAGGCTGCACGGATGTGACGTCAGGCCGACACCGGAACCGCTGCACAGGGGAAA
>NW_024042105.1:0-38003 GCF_014851395.1 Micropterus salmoides | reverse complement strand
TGTTTGCAAAGTGGGGGAAGAGAGAGAAAACGGCGAGGGACAAAGAAGAAAGTGTCCAAAGTCTGGGATTATTTCAAACTACAGAAACAACCGTCGCTGCCAGGCAGAAGTACTTAATCCAAAATGCAGATTTAAACAATGATGAATTGTTGAAATAATCTATCAAAGCTTTGAATACTAAAATCATCGTTAGCTGCAGCCCTATTCCATAATATTGAATCACAATATGACCTTTTCTCCAAATCGTACAGCCTAGTTTAAAACAATAATATCTGCCCACTCACACATCTTTAAAGCTATTTTATTTCCATGTTGGTCTCCTTTTTTAGCTAAAGGAAGTTTTACATTTAACAGGAAAGTAGTTTAGCAGATCTTCACAGCCTGGCGACCACATTTCATGCCCATATTTTTAGGCATATGACTGCAAAATACAATATGTGTCTGTGATCTGCTGCTGGTCTGGAGATCAAATCCTACAGTGGTGTGGTGTGACCATTCTGATTGTTTAGGCTTTTAGGGAGGTGCGGGGGGGGCGCCTCTGTGAAGGAAAGGATGCACTTGATTTAAAACACAAGACAAAACAAGTGTGATTGCGAAACAGCATGTGGCACAATAATCGTTTTATCTCAGTTACCTTGTTTTCGTAAACATTGGAAGCCAAAATTGAAATTTTGATTAAAATTCGATTAACGAGACAGCCCTTCTTTCCTACAGTCCTTGTTGCTTGTGTTTTTTCATCCACCATTCCACCTGAATTAGCCAACCGTTTTAGTCTGTATCTGTTTTGGTATAGTCGTGTCACTGTTTGTTCTTGCTGGATTTCAGGAGCTCTAATCATCACCTCCCTGTTTCATCAGTTTCAGTGGAGAGTTTCCTGAGCAGCTATACAAGCTGAAAAGGCCAAAGATTGACTAAATTTAATGTTGACCACTCTACACTGTAGAGATGGTGGAGAGGGTAGTTCTGTGTCTCGGAAGTCCTGGAGTTATGAAACTTGACTCTCTGATCCTCTTGCATTAACAAAAGGTTTGACTGGTGTTACATTCTGATGTGTGCGCTCTTCGCTTGTTATCTCTGATCCTTAAACCTGACCCAAACCTATGCAGCGTTTCCTCTACAATTGTAAAATGACCCCAAAAAATTATATAAAAGAAAAGAAAACAACTAAAAAGCGTACAGGTGAGATAAAGCTGTTTTTTCTCACAAGCTCAATCCGCTTCTCGCTCGTCGTCTCAGATGTTAAGTTAATTAGAACTTTAGTTGCGAAACACTGGTGGGGTAAGTTCAGCGCCGACAAAACGTAGCAAAACTCCGTGACATTAGTAGTTTGGGGGTCTACCAACCCCCCGGGAACAAATCCTTGGGGAAATACTTGCTAAGAGAACTCAAAAATGCATCTCTGCTGCCAGTAGACTTGTCCATGTTTGTGATTGGTCCTCTGCTGCTAACCCCGCCCCTTATGTGAAACTAGCTAGATTGGAAAACCCTGTTAGTGAAGCCAGATAACAGATAGACATCTTTTCCTGCGATTTATATTGCGATATGAAAAAATACAGGACTTTTTACCAGATGACTTCAGTTGCTCTATTTGGAAAAAATAGTGGATATGGTTGCATTTCTTTTTGCAACCATATCCACTATTTCATTTGGTTTTCTCCTGTTCCTCACTTATTTTCAAGTTGTTGTCGACACCTAACGGGGGTGGGACATGCTTTGGTTGTTTGATAAAGTGATCAAAAACAATATTGTGATTGGTGGTTTGCTGTGCATGCAGAGGCTTGTCACTCACTAGCATCTAGTGTTTAAAAAAAAGTTATCACAATAAAAACACTTCATATCATTTGATATCATAATTATCAGGATAAATGTCAAATCATTATTTCTTTCAAGTTTAAAGGCTGATTTTTGCTCCGGAGTGAAAATTGAAGAAACCAGATGATTAATTATGTGGCTAAACTTTTTTTATGGTCAGAATGTGACAGACACTTAGCTTCACAAATCTGAGTTAGAACTATTAACTTTTTCAACAAATCTGATGAATTATCTTTTTTCAGGCCTCTTTTTTCAACAAAATAAATATTTTTAATAGAAAAATTAGGTGCTAATTTGTTTGTGATATCTTGAACATTTAAATTGTTATTGAGGAAAATTATATTGCGATAATTATCATTATTGTTTTATTGCCCAGCCCTACTAGCATCAAACTCTGTGTATCCAAGAACCCTTAAATCGCATTAAATTATGTCACATCAGACAGACTTCTCTTGTCTCTTCTCTTAGTCATGTAAAATTAGAGCTGTGTTTTCCTTTTGTATCAAGAAGCAAGAAAGTTAGGTCTTTGAGTTAATTTGACTTGCTTGACATGGCACATGCTGCAGTGTGACTAGTATGTTGCCCTAGTGTGTTGAACTGTTTTGTAGTACAGGCCTCTGGTTGATGACAGTGAATACAGTCCTTAAAGTTTCAAGATATTCAAAACATTCCCTGACCAGTGGGAAATGTGCCACATGGGCTCAGACAGCTGCTGGGAGTGGCTGACTGATAAAATTCCTGCCTGTCTTTGGATCTCCCTCTCTGTGTGTCTGTGTTTAGTGTTGTATTGGTACTGCCCTCTGGCTAGGGAATAGTTCAGAGGCCAAGGGCGTGGTGCACTGCTGACACCCACAACAACATGGAAGATCAAATTCGGTGCAGTGCTGATCTCTTACTGGCCGCGCATGTGTGCAGGATTTAAAACAACATGTAAAGCCTGGTGGCTAAAATGTACAAAGTGAGCACATGTAAAGTCAGACAAGGACATAGAATGGACTGAATTAGAGTAGGATACAAACTGACTGATTTCTATACCAAGATGGCGCCGCAGACGGCCTCTGGATTACGCTCTGTAGTTCTTTTTGTGTTCTATTTTCTGCCGTCCCTCTCTGGTAACATTTACCAGAGAAGAGCTCTTAAATATTGGATATTCAACTGCTCACTCTATTCCACCACTCTCTATCGAACCTGGGACTTTCGGTTATTAGTTGGAGGAGCAGCAGCTCTGTTTGGGATCTACTGGAGACGTCGATGGAGAAAACGTGCTGGGGCACTGGTTAATAATACCTTGAAAAATATCGATATTTGATACGATTTTTGATACCACAGGGGAAAATTTACACAACATTGGTTAAATTCATTTTAAAATTTTGTTTAATGTGATGTTGAATGTGGAAACGTCTCCAACCTCTCCACATTCTTTATAGAGGATGGCCTGCTGGAAAAGTGAAGCCTGTTAGCGCTAGCAAACATCTCCCCTCCCCTTCAGACTGTGCAGAGCAGGGAAGCTTATACAGTAGCCTAGGCTGCTTCTTTTGGCTGCTGTGTTACTTGTCCAATGTTGAGAACATCCGTTACAAACTGAGAGTAAACTGTCGTAGCCTACAGCTCTGTCCTGTACAGAGCTGAGGTTAGTGAAGCTAATTAGTGATGCACACTAGTCCTTTTATGCTAATGAGGAGACATTTCTTTTTGGATTTTAATGTGCAAATGTACCTCAGAAGGGAGGTAGTTTCTCATTTTTCTCATTTTTTTTTTATATTAATGTCTATACAGATAAATGTCAAAGGCTGTAAAATAAAGACACAAAAGACAAATATGAACATTCGTATCTACAATAATTCTGAGGTCATATTAACAGGGTTTTCCTGCCGTTAAGGCTTAGGGGTGATGCCCAAAACATGCTCTGCCATAAATGTACATTTTTTTAATACTCTATTAATATACCAATGAATTTCTTCAAATGAATATCAAAAACTTATAAATAATTTTATATTTTACTCACTCCCCCTAAAAAAAGACACATAAAGCACATTAGAACAACTGGACTGGAGAATCCGTTTTTTTCCTGAACTAAAACTTAAGATGTTTGACATGGATTTATTTCATCACTAAGTAATAAGCAGTAAGATAATCACTGACAATGCATTTTTGCATTAGTGTGGTGTAAAGAATAAGTGAAACCATTTAGACTGTAACCACTGTTGCAGTAAACAGAAAATGTATAACAGCCGAACATTAGATGATACATGCTGTAGGTTTTGTTGCCATGAGAGCAGTGGTGCAGAAATTACTTTTAACATGGTGTGAAGAAAAAACTTTTAAAATATCAAATTTAATTCAATTCAATTTTATTTATATAACGCCAAATCACAACAACAGTTATCTCAGAGTGCTTTTCATAAAAGAGCAGGTCTAGACCGTACTCTATGATGCTATTTACAGAAGCCCAACAGTTCCCACCAAGAGCAGCACTAGGAGACAGAGGCAAGGAAAAACTTCCTTTTAAGAGGCAGAAACCTGTAATGGTACAGATATTTATAGTAGTGTTAATGATAATAATCGTAATGTTAATGATTATAATAAGAATAATAACAACAGGACTAGTAACAATAGTCGTTGCAGCAGAGGGTGTCGAGCAGGAACACGGGGGCAGCAGGTGACCCGCAACCACAGATCCAGACTCCACAGCTCCAGAGCCAGAAACACCTGCAGGAAGTGATAGGAGGAGAGAGGAGAGGGACGAGAAAGCACAAGACTACCGGAAAGGGGAGTTGTTGTGTTAGTAACATGCAATAATGGGATGAGGTTGCATACAGAGGGAGAGAAAGTAGAGGAGAGAGGAGCCCAGTGCATCATGGGAAATCCCCGGCAGTCTAGGCCTATAGCAGCATAACTAAGGGATGGTTCAGGACTCACCTGAGCCAGCCCTAACTATAAGCTTTATCAAAGAGGAAAGTCTTAAGCCTACTCTTAAATGTGGAGATGGTGTCTGCCTCCTGAACCCAAACTGGAACCTGGTTCCACAGGAGAGGAGCTTGATAGCTGAACGCTCTGGCTCCCAGTCTACTTTTGGAGACTCTAGGAACCACAAGTAACCCTGCATTCTGGGAGCGCAGTGCTCTGGTGGGGTAGTAAGGTACTATGAGCTCTTTAAGATAAGATGGTGCCTGACCATTAAGAGCTTTGTAGGTAAGAAGAATGATTTTAGCCACAGCAGCACCGCAAATCCTGTTTACTTTCTGTCGCCACACAAGCACGGCACATTATCAGCACGAGGACACGTAGTGTTTCTTCATTGCCTTCATGTTAAAAGTAATTCTGCCCCGCTGCTGTCATGGTAATGTAACGTTACACCGCAAACTATCAGCTGCTTCATATTTCTGTTTATTTAACGGTCAGGTATGTGCGAGAAAACAGCTGAATCAGAATTCTGTGACAGTCTGAGTCCTTTCAGGTGTTCACTGATGCAGAGATGCATTTTATTATCATTCTGCATTACTCAATATTGAAATGAATCCATGGCAGAAACATTTAAAGTTTTAAGTAAAGTAGCCTAATTAATGTCTGTTATTATCACAACATCAGTGACGTGGAAATTTGATTCATTTTAAGATTTGCTGTTATTGTCATTATTCTAATGTGCTTCATCAGGATGATGGAATAAAATATAGATTTATTGATTAGGCATGTTTTTGATATTTATTTTGGATAAATTGGTATGTTAATAGAGTAATAGGCAACTTTTCTTTCTTTAGAATAAACAAAATTAGTCGTTAGATTAATCGAGTAATGGACTTCAAAAATAAGATATGTACAGCCCTACTCAAAAGTAAAAACAGAGCCCTTGTTCAGTCTCTGTGTGTTTCTCTGCTTGCGTATCCTTCTCACCTTTTTTACCCTTGACCAGTTTACATGCCTGAATGAAGCACGGCTCCAAGGCTGCAGGTGTTTTTATCACCTCTGACAAACACAGTGGCTGTGCGTGCAGTACGGTCGCTCTCTACTGGTTTGGCTTTGTGGAGACATGTGGGGAAAATGAGCAACTCTGCATTCGCCTGTGTGTGCGAGAGTACAGTTTTGTGTGTGTAGAAGTGTTGTGCGTGTGTTCCACCACAGATTGTTGTTTCCTGCGAGGGAACATGACTAACAAGACGTTATCTGTGGAATGACAGGAAGAGGGAGTGATGGTTAACAGGCTGCTTCCTGCAGCACAAACTCTTTTCCCTGTGTTTCCACCTCACCACTCCCCTATTCCTGAGGCCAAGACCAATGTTTGGACTCTAGAAAAGGGGAGTGGTGACTAAACCGCTTGGGGGGTGATGGTACAGTCGATAAGACACATGCCTTTGGTTTGAGAGACCCGGGTTCAATTCCCCACTGTGACACATCCATCAGTGTGATGAGCAAGATACCTAACCCCTAGTTGCTCCAGAGGAGTGCCTCTGACATATATATCAATTGTAAGTCTCTTTGGATAAAAGCGTCAGCTCAATGATTGAATATAAACACAGTACAATGACTGCTGCATTCATAACTGCTGATAATACTGCATCATTATACATACAGAAACGGATGGTGCTTGTGAACACAACTATCAGCCTCACAAATGGCATTTCCTTCCAAGATCTGCTGTTTTGGATGGTTAAAGTGTGTATATATAAGTTGACTTGGTCTGTGCCCGTGCTTGTGGTGAAACTGTAGACACAGCAGATTTGTGGCTGTGTTCCATTCGGTATGCCGTGTGACCCTGGTTGAATAGGAGTCACCACACCGTATGTATGCCGTATGTAAATAAGAGACTGGTGAGTCCTGCTGTACCAGTGCTGTCCAGCTTCTGTGCTGACTAACACACTGTAGTCTTACATATATATGTAAGCACTTTGTCAAGGCAGCAGTAATACAGCAGCGGGTTTCCTTGTTGTCTTTCTTTCTGTTAGTAGTCACTTAAAATTCATTCCGCCGTTGGTTGTCGAGGTGGTGTCCAGCAAACGATGTGGGCTTTGTTGATCATTGGCAGACTTTCTGGGGAAGACCTGGTCTGATCCGGAGAGACGGCATCCATCCCACTTGGGAAGGAGCAGCTCTCATTTCTAGAAATCTGGCCAAGTTTATTAGTGGACCAAATCCATGACAACCCAGAGTTGAGACCAGGAGGCAGAGTCGCAGTTTAACACACTTCTCTGCCCTTCTTTTTCAGCAGTTACCCACCCAAAACCCTACGCAGAGTCGCAGTCTAACACACTTCTCTGCTCCTCCATTTCAGGAGTTACTTAGTGAAAATCCTATAGTGACGGTGTCTGCCCCCGACCGTCGAAATTATTTAAAAAGGTAAACAGAAGAGGAGCTGTGCATAAAAACCTCATAAAAATTAAAACCACAAGAGCAATAGTGCAAACAAATAGGAGAGTTAAATGTGGACTCTTAAACATCAGATCTCTCTCTTCTAAAGGTGAACTAGTAATCACTGTTATTATTATTAGGAGTAGTAGTAATAGTTATATATAGTTTTTTTTTATAGTTTCTGTTTCACTGGCCCCATAATACATACTTTATTGACTGTAGTTTAGTTAAGAAATAAGATGTTTTAAAATGTGTTCTGTAGTTTTATACATTTGACACTTTAATCAACACTCAACATAACCAATGTTAGGCATAATCTTTCTTTATGTCATGCGTTTCTTAAAATAAGGAGAAATAATAATATTGGCCGATATATCGGCATATCAATCCTCAAATATCCAATTCATATCGCGCTTAAGAATCCCTTGTCGGTCGGGCTCTAAAAAATATAGTTTAGAGGAGCTTAATATTTGAACTTTGAAAACTGTTAATATTAATGTTGGTGCCCACCTTCCAGGCTCCACGTCTCTCTGGGCCTGTCAGTCCAACTACTCATCTATCCCCGTAGCTCTTTGACATGGTATTCACTCTCCACAGGCCAACGGCTTGTGAGGTGTACAGCTCTTGTACAGGATTAGTTGGGTGTGTCCTTATTCTAAAGACTTATTGTCTGGAATGCATATCCAATCTTTTTTTTCTTATTTGGTTTTTAAAAGCAAACTGAAGAGGAAAAATACAATGCTTGAATAAAGCCAGATGGTGGATCAGGAAATAATAGTACCTAAATGTTGGCTGTGATTGTTAAGGGAGTGAAGGGAAAGCAGCAGGACGGTGTGCAGAGGAACAGACAGAGGAAGGAGCTCTCCAGCCTGTCGACCTTTGAACTTGCGGACGCCGCCTCTACCTGGCCATGGCATCTGGCCTGCGCAGGAAGTGCTCAGAGCAGTCCGTTGGATGGGAGCAGAAGCAGGTGGGAGGAGTCTGCTGTTATTTTTAGTCTCTCCTCCCTCCCGGGGCTAGGCTAATCCGCCGCTGCACAGGCTTATCCAGATTGGAGGTGGGACACCGAGCCATGAGTCTGGAGTGGCTGCCGACTGGCTGCTGCACCAGCTACCCCAGCGGACACCAGTGCAGGCAGGCCGACATGGCCAAGAGTGGGGCCCCGGATGGCTGCAGGGAGGGGGGAGACAGCAGCGATGGTGGGGGCGCCAGGATCCAGCTGAGGGAGCTGGACATTAAACAGCAGAGAGGCAGCCTGGTGGTCCTCTACGCACCTGCTGGGATCTCCTGTCTGCTCAGATTGGTGGGACATGGATGGATGGTAGAGGGCAGAGTGTGTCTGCTGCTCTCATAGTGAACTCACTTGAATTGAATGCGTTCATTTTGATTTCTTCATGTAAAAGACATGAAGGTCTGTAACCTGGTGGAATACATGGGGTTGCCTTTTAAGGCTGTTTCTGAAACTCAGCGCTCTCTAGTTGAAATACTCTCAACCTTTTAAATATCCAGGGAGTGTGTGTGTGTAGACACTGCACAGGTCTTGAGGATCGACCGATATGGAGCGGTACTGATTATTAGTAACCAATGAGACCGATGACGCATGATATTTGGAACTGATCACGGTGTCAAAATTTAGAATAACAAAAACTCTGACACAAAACTTGTTGAAGTGTCTTTAAGCATATCTTATCGAATAACAAGACTAAAGTGTCATGTTTAATCTTTATAAATAGGGAGTAAGGAAATGAAACATTTTTAAAGATTTTATCATAATTGTTTTGAATGGTCTGCCTCAGATTTGTGAATCTGTCTGTATTCTTGAGGAGCTGCAGAGTAACTGGATCTTTCCCTGTACAGCTAAACAGAGGCTTATTGTTGATCCTTTTCTCTCTGCTCTGCTCGCCTGCCAATCACAGGTCTTGTTCAGAGTTGTGCATGTCCAAAGTCTCGCCAACATTTGCATGTTGCGTTTCCTTGTTGGTCTAGTATAAGTACTGTTTAAAAACCAAAGAATCTTCTTTGTGTGGTTCATCAATGGTGATAAATGATTCAAATGTCCCTCAAAGTTCACGCACAACTCTGCAAATCGCCGGCGTTGCTGTTTGGTGTCTCCCTCTTCTACTGCACGCATGCACGCACACACACTCACTCACTCACTCACTACGCCACACATGTGCACTGACCTTAAAGGATTTATTCACGCGTTTCACGCTGGCTTTGTGAAGATTGGCTTGTGAGAATATCAAATCATTGAATCTTCCACTATACGGGGTTACCCCTCCACGAATCTGTGGTTTTTATTCTTATTTGTGCTGCTGAATGACTTCTGGAGCTGGTGCTGACAGTCAGTGTTGTGTCTGTGTTCTCTACAGAGCTCAGGAATGGAAGAGATGGTCTGGGAGCAGTACACAGTCACTCTGCAGCGGGTGAGTTCATTCATCTTTTCATCAGCCTGCAGTAAATTCTGAATTATCAATCCCCTTCTTTAACATCATATATCATTAAAATGATAGAACTTTAGTCATTTATCAGTACATCTGTCAGTGGGCTGTGTATGAAAATTCAGCTCTTGGTGTCCCTGCTTGTAACAATAGTGGTGCTGTAGGAGGGAGGCCAGAACTTGACAGAGCAAGGAGATCAACACTAAGCGTGTACACATGAGGTAGACCTAAAGAGTGATTGCTATGCAGCATAGATTTTATTGTATCTGCAGATGTTTTCTCTTCAATGTGCCATCCTTACCCCTAAAGTCCACTGACTCCGGCTACGGCGCGTTACGGCTGCGTCGCGGTTCCCGGAGCTAATAGCGGCCATTATAGTCAATGCTCATGAGTCCACCAGCTGCGGCCGCAGCGTGTCCCGGAAACGGCGCTCCGCTCTGCAGAGAATAGGTAGCAGGTCTATTTTTGCCGCTAGCTGCGTCAAGCAGCACAGAGCAGATCGAACCAGGCAGGAAGTCAGACACAGAACGGCAGAGAGAATCCGGTCAACACTCCGTGGAGACTCCCGATCGTAAAACAACAATAAACAAGCTCTGATTCTGAAATGCTCCTTGTAGGAAATGCAGCCTGAAGTTGACGGAACCAAGCATTTCATTTGCACAATAAAACCAAAAGGAACATCTCCTCATTAGCTTAAAACAGACTAGTTTGCATCCGTAACTTGCTCACCTGAGCTTGTAACCTCAGCTCCTCCACGGTGTTGAGGATGTACAGTCTGTGGACAGGACAGAGGTGTAGGCTACACCAGTTTAGTCTTAGCTTGTACTCAGCACTGGACAAGCAGGCAGTAATGAAATGCAGCTACTAAGATAGTTACTTCCTATAAATGTAGCTAATGTGAAGTGAGCAGCCTGTTCAGCTGCGCAGTCTGAAGATGAGGGGAAACGTTTGCTAGCGCTAACGGACTTCACTTTTCCAGCAGTTTGGGAAACAAGAGACAACTAGAATGGGCATTTCCTTAAGAAAATGCGTGAGAGCTGGCAGCTATTTTTAGGGCCCGAGCACGACCGTGCGAGGTCCCTATTGAATTTGCTCGGATTATTATTATTTTTTTTTTTTTTTTTTTTTATTTTTTTTTTTTTATTTTTTCTGCAAAGTAGGCCCAAATGACATGGCCTAAACATACTCGAAAACTCACCAAAATTTGCAAACATGTCAGAACCGGTGAAAAATTTCGTATTCTACAAGTTTCGCACATGGGCGTTGCAAAATGACTCGCTAGCGCCACCTAGAAAATTGGAAAAAATTAGCCCCTCGTTCACGTTCAACCTACATGTACGAAATTTTCTGGGGACATGTATCATGTCAAGACGCACAAAAAAGCCTCAAGAACCCATAGCCTAAAGTCAACAGGAAGTCGGCCATTTTGAATTTTATGGCCATTTTTGGATGATTTACACACTTCGTACTTTAACGAACTCCTCCTAGGGATTTACTCGGATCGACGTCAAATTTCTGCTGTGCCTTCTAAAGGCATTGACGATGAAAAGTTGTGCTATTTGCGCGTTTTCGTCAATGGGCGTGTCCGTGGCGTCGATGATTCGCCATGAAACAGGAAGTTGTTGTAACTTCAGTGTACATGCTCACATCTGGACCAAACTGTACATCTAGGATGAGAGTCCCGCCCTGAACACATGTACATGCCCCTCGTTTCACCTACGTGCACGAATTTTCTGTGGTACGTGTATCTTGTCCAGACGCACAAAAAAGTCTCTTGGAGCCATAGCCTAAACCCAACAGGAAGTCGGCCATTTTGAATTTTACGTCAAATTTTGGATGATTTACACACTTCGTACTTTAATGAACTCCTCCTAGGGATTTAGTCCGACCGACCTCAAATTTGTGCTGTGCCTTCTAAAGGCATTGAAGATGAAAAGTTGTGCTATTTGCAAGTTTTCGTCAATGGGCGTGTCCGTGGCGTGGCGTCAAAGATCAACTCTTCGCCATGACACGGAAGTTGTCGTAGCTTCAGTGTACATGCTCACATCTGGACCAAACTGTACATGTAGGATGAGAGTCCTGCCCTGAACACATGTTCATGCTGATATTCACCCACAGTCATAGCGCCACCTGCTGGCAACAGGAAGTGACTTTTAACGAAGCAGCCCCCGCCGCACGTTTCACCTACGTGCACGAATTTTCTGTGGTACGTGTATCTTGTCCAGACGCACAAAAAAGTCTCTTGGAGCCATAGCCTAAACCCAACAGGAAGTCGGCCATTTTGAATTTTACGTAAAATTTTGGATGATTTACACACTTCGTACTTTAACGAACTCCTCCTGGGGATTTAGTCCGACCGACCTCAAATTTCTGCTGTGCCTTCTAAAGGCATTGAAGATGAAAAGTTGTGCTATTTGCAAGTTTTCGTCAATGGGCGTGTCCGTAGCGTGGCGTCAAAGATCAACTCTTCGCCATGACACGGAAGTTGTCGTAACTTCAGTGTACATGCTCACATCTGCACCAAACTGTACATGTAGGATGAGAGTCCCGCCCTGAACACATGTACATGCTGACATTCACCCACAGTCATAGCGCCACCTGCTGGCAACAGGAAGTGACTTTTAACGAAGCAGCCCCCGCCGCACGTTTCACCTACGTGCACGAATTTTCTGTGGTACGTGTATCTTGTCCAGACGCACAAAAAAGTCTCTTGGAGCCATAGCCTAAACCCAACAGGAAGTCGGCCATTTTGAATTTTACGTAAAATTTTGGATGATTTACACACTTCGTACTTTAACGAACTCCTCCTAGGGATTTAGTCCGACCGACTTCAAATTTGTGCTGTGCCTTCTAAAGGCATTGAAGATGAAAAGTTGTGCTATTTGCGAGTTTTCGTCAATGGGTGTGTCCGTGGCGTGGCGTCAGAGATCAAGTCAGACAGTGCTTTCAGTTTGCTGCATGCATGGACACAGAACTGCGGTATAGGGAGAAGCACACGGTCAGCTGGCTGCAGCTAAATCTGGAGTGCACTCGTATTCAATTCTGTATGGTAAATTCAGTTTTAACGGAGCAGAGCGAGCTGACAGGCAGAGTTAGAGACTTTTTCTGTCTGTTTCTCTCTTTACAAAGACGCATGTTGCAGTCAGAGTCTTCTCTGAGATGCGAGCACGACATACAACACAATTTATCAAATTACACAACGGATATACAGTATGAAAATAAGATTGATTGGATTATACTCACAGGAAGTATAAAACCTGTTACATGCGTCTATTAAAAGTAAAGTAACACAAAAATGTCAGGGAAATTATTTTACTTAGATTTAAGTACTGCAGTTGTACATTTGAAATACCTTCCTACCTTTCTGATAGGAAGCCTTCTTGAGGTGGTATAAAACATTTCTTCTTATATTCTGATTTGAGTTGTGGACAACTATGACCACATGAATTAAAAAAATTAAACATTTCACTGCCCAAGTCAGCTATAACACAAGTCTTGATCATCAGACTACATGCTGTACAGTATTTGTGGACAGATTTTGTCCCAGGATTTCTTATGCATTTCTTCTTCTTCGTTGCATGATTTAGAATAATAAGGTGAGAAATGGGTCTATTCTGAGTTCATCCTGCACTGCAGCAGCTAATAAAGTCCATTTAATCCCCAAAACGCTTTTCTTTTAGGCAGGCTGGAGCAGAAAACAACTCACCTTTCTCAAGTTGTACAGTAATGTCACATGTGTATGAAGGTGGATCAAACAAGCTAATCTTAAATGTCAAAGTAGAGAGGAGCCTAGTAGGCCTATTTATTTTCATTCATTACACAATATGAATAAGCTATGCAGACAGTTGTAAAGAAAGAACATCTTTTTCTTCTGTTCTCTACTTGTTATAGTTACACAGTATTAGGGGTGTGGGCTGTATTAAAAGTATCCACTGTTCTCCCATGCTCTAACACACAGTAACGATGAAATGTGTGCTGTTCTCACATTCTTCCTCTGTATGTACACATAAACAACAAGGCAGGGAAATATAAAAGGAATTTATTTTATTGTTTGGGTACATTATTGTTCAGTGTACATGTTCACATCTGAAACAAACTTTACGTGCTTGATAACTCTCCCACCCCGCAGACATCTACACGTCAATACCGATTTATATTCATAGCGGCAAGTGCTATGTAGCTCCACGTAGGGGACACAGGAAGTGACATATAGCACATTCATGCGGCGTCGGAACCGCGTAGGAAATTCACAGCCGCACCGGCAGAGCTCCAGAATATGCGACTCGGCCGGCTCACACGCGGACGCGCTACAAGTGCGAGGGCCCGCCCAACGCTGCTTGCAGCTTTAATTTACCATTGCTACCGCTGTCGGTGCAATGTGCGGCTCCATCAGCTAAGAGACTCAATGATGTGCTGTACACAATGTGTTAAGTTTGCCCCCCTTTTCGTTAACATGCTGTGAGCAGGGTTTTGTCCATCAATCTCTGGATCCGGAGCAAGAGCAAGACCTCCACCACCAGACTACTCAGATACACTGTGAAGGGAAGGCTTTCAAGTCTCTTTGTCAATCATGTCTTATTCTGACAAAGAAATGGCTCCTAAGCACCAATAGAAGGCATGTTTTGCTTATAAACATATTTTCTGTGATGGCTACTGCGCTGTTTAAGAATAAAATAAATGAACAGCCAAAGAATTGTGCTGTGAAAGACTTAATATCATGTTAACAATGATTGCATTTAGGAAGACTAACAACATAGAATTTTGAAAGTAACCACAGAAAGTCAGTAAGTACTCCACATTTTGTTAGCATCAAGTTCAAACAACATCCGTTCCGTAAATTTGTAAGCTTTAATATTAATATATCGTGACTCAAATCAATGTCAGGTACGAGAAGTAGTACTCTGAGGACTGTCTCTTTATCTATCAATGCAGCTGTTCTTATCAAATAAAACAGGCACTTCACTCCTGGTTTCAATAGTAAACCACCACAAAAATGACAATTACCAACAAAAAACCCTATTTTCTAAGCAGACACATTTAACAAATACATAAATCACAAAGTATTTGTTTTGTATTTCCTACAAATAGGAAACTTATTAGCAAATTTTAGCAAAACTTTCTTCAACGCCATGCATCATGGGAATTCTGAGGACAAACGGTACAGGAGAAGATGGATGCCAAAAAACTGCGGAATAAATTGGCAACAACAAACAGCTGTGTAAAGTTTAAAGCTATAATGTACTAACATTACGACCTGAGGAATTTGTGGTCACCATATTTAGTTTGTTATCATTAAGTTCAAACACCATAGGCTACAGGTGTTTAAAGTTGAAAGCAGTTAACACTGGTGCCAGCTGCAGGATTTGAATAGGAGGTGCAGCTCCAGAGACTGATCACTAACTAACTGCATCACCAGCCAGTCTGGTTGCAATGATACAATTTGATGTGTTGTTGATCCAAAAAGTGTATTTGCTTAATAAAAAAAGCTTTACAACTAACATTTAGGACTTTTTAGTTAGTGCTTGAGTAGCTGAGCATAAAAATATACCTCTTGTGTCCAAACTCCGAACAGGGAGGAAGATACAGCAAGAAAGAATTAGTGACAGGGGGAGACCTCAGGCTGCAGCTACAACAGGGAGTGAATGGAAGACGACTGAGACTTTCCAATCAATGAAGGATCAAAGATAAAAAATTAAACGTCCACTGAGCAGAATTTTGACATTTTGAGGGAGAAAAGCCATGTGGCTACATTTTGGTGTTTTTTTGTGCTTATAGAGATAAATATATGCAACTGTTTACAAAACAATTTCTGGTCTGCAAAATCCTCCTGTCTCCACTCTAACTGATCACATGACACACTGGTAAAGTCTGCTAAAAGCTGTAAAACCCTTCAATTTGGAAGGGCATAGCTCCTAAACTAAACATTTTTTAGCAAACACCAAATACAAAGATTTGTAAAGATCAACATCTTTTCTGCAACCTACAGCTGAAATATAAAAAAATATTAAAATAAAGTCGACCATTACAGATATCAGCAACACAGGTAATAGCACCCATCTCATGAAGAAGATGTACAATTTGAAATTGGAACCAAGTTTGTAGGACAAACTGTACAGGACTAGTTAGATGCCAAAAAACTGCTGGATGAATAAATAATAATAATAATAATAATAATAAAGAGCATATTTAGTGTGAGAGCTGCTTACTGGCAGAATATTTTCACACTTCCACTCGTATTCATCTTCACTTTCTGCCTTGGACAATGAAACACTGGCTACTAGGGATGGGTATCACAGCCTTTATGGTATTGACCGAAACAGCCCAGTATCAGGTAGAATCGAAACATCTCCAGTCAAACCAGTACTTCATTCTATACTTTTTGTAGCCAGATTTTTATTTGTTATTCACATTACTTGTCACTGATCCATCACTGCGTTCCATCACATCAATTAAGAGCTTTTGTGGCGCAGCAGCAATCAGCTGATTTTCCTGACGGAGCCTCCGGCTGCAGCTGTGGCTGCTTCAGGTGTAGCTGGTTTGATCGGCTGGACGTGCAGCTTCTCTTTACTCTGTTACTCTGTGTCTGTGAGTCTTTAGTGTAGTTTAGTGACTTGTTTTATACTTGTTACTGTCGTTTTTGGAGGAGGTTTGCGACTCACCAGTAAAAGAAAAAGCCCTCGTGGAAAGTTAACAAAATCCATTTTCCGCTGTTTACTTTCAACACACGTATCAAAAATTACCTTAAATTTGTTTCCCACAGTTTATTTGGTCACTAAACTATTTTACTCCTCTATCATTCAAATATTAAAAAATTTGCAAGCTGGAGTCTTTCCCCGTATAATACTACCTGTGAGGATGAAGTAATCAGGATGAGGAGCGATCTGATGCAATTTCCCAATACTTTTACATAACAGTTATTTTATACAAGAAAAAAAATAAAATTGATTACCTTGCTTTTTCATAACGACAATAAAAATTATAATAGGCTACCAATCAACTACTATGGCTTCAATAGGTGGCATTTTAAGGTATCAAATAAAGTACTCTATTGGTATTTGTATCACTTTAAGGGTACTGATTTTGGTACTGGTATAGATGTCATTTACAATGTCTCCAGAAAGCAGGAAATGAAGTGTTTAATACTCAAAGTCTTCTGGGGCTCCCGATTCTTAACAGGAGTTACGCTATAACATCACCAGATGCTCTTTGAAGAACGAGGAGAGGAAGCGAGACAATTGTTTAGTGTTACCCTGCTCGTATAGTCATTAATGATCATGGGGAATTTTAGTAGCGGCGGTCATAATTCAGCAGCGGCCGTTCCTGAAGGAATATTGTATATTTAATGTAAATATTGTACATACCCACACTCCTTTATATTTTTGTTTATATTTATACTCTTATATTTATATACTCTTTATCTATCTACGTGTGCAGTTGTGACAAAAGAATTTCCCTTCGGGGATCAATAAAGTATTTCTGATTTCTGATATAGAGCAAACACTGCCGTTCAGTTGCTTGTTAAAGGGGCATTATGTAGTTTCCAGCGGCCACTAGTGGTGCGGTTCTAAGATTGCAACCGGGAGTGTGCTCGTACGCGTGCTTGTACGCGTGCTCACTTGAGCTCATGAGCAAGCATAATCCGAAACACAACCGCTTTCAGACCGAGATCCCACAATCAACGATCATCAATTTATATCCCACCTATAGAATCTCCGTAGTATGATGAAGAAATAATTAGCGTTCTCCTCACAGATATCACCCACTGTCAAGCCCAGGGAAATGTGTAAATATGTGGAGACCTGAATGCAAGAACTGGTGCTGAACCTGATATGGTAGACCCGCAAGGTAATAACCAGGTGTTTGTGAAAGCTTAGTGTATTCATAACGAGGCAGAGTCGGTGGTTATAATGTGTTATGGAACACGGTCGGAGATTCTTGCCGCATATTGACATAAACTGGTATTACTGTTCATAGTGTCTTATTGACGCATGTGTTATAAATATATGCATAAGTCATTATAGCGATGACCTTCATAGAAAGTGTTACCGCATGAATCATAGCACACGTCCTCAAAAGGTAGAACATTTTGATATCTGCAGATGTGTAGTGAAATGGATGCAGAAGCATTAAAAATTGAGTTGAGAGAGGGAGACAGAAACAGAGAGAGAGTCTTTTAGGCTATAGAGAGATTTATAGATAGACTACTGTCTTTCCACCTCATATCCCCTCAGTAATGACGGCCTGAATTAGGCTGTATGGGATATTAACAACATATTGGACAATGTGGCTGAAAAGGTCTCCGCACCGGAGATCAAAAAAGTCAGCCAATGAAAAGTGGTTTGATTCAATTCAATTTTATTGATATAGCGCCAACAGTTATCTCATAGCGCTTTTCACATAGAGCAGGTCTAGACCGTACTCTGTGATGTTATTTACAGAGACCCAACAATTCCCACCAAGAGCAGCACTAGGCGACAGAGGCAAGGAAAAACTTCCTTTAATTTTATATCTTTTGAAATTCTATTGGTATACCTTATTATACCGATATACCGCCCAGCCCTAAGACAGACACAGAGAGAAAGATGGTGTGAAGTTTGGGGTCATAACTGCTACAGATGAGAGAAGCATTACTTTGAGACCCAACATGAAGAATTCTGCAGAAAGATCCTAAACATTCAAAGACAGACTCCTATGTGTGCATGTAGAATGCAGAATTAGGGCGGTTTCCAGTGATAATGGATACTCAAAAAAGAGGACTAAATTTCCTGATGCACCTCAGATCAAGTTCCCAAGATTCCCTCCAATTCAAAGTTCTTAAAACACAAGAGCTGAACGCTGAAGATAGTCCTTTATGCCAGCTTGTCCTGACACAAACAAATCCTGCAACACAAACTACATTGTTATCTGGCCCTAAACAGAGATTGTTATTACTATCAGAAATATCAAGCAGAGGCAACTACTTACCGAGTACAGACTCAGTGACCATACACACTGTATGTGAACACTGTACGACAGGTGAGGTGGAGACGGATTTACTCATCAAATGTGATGACTATAGAAGCATAAGAGAGCAATATTTTGAGAAATTCCATCTAATAATACCAGATTTCAGAGAACTTCAAAATGACAATAAATTAAGAATAATTCTAGGAGAAGGACAAAGTATGTTGTCTGTGTCACAACCTGAGGGACAGCGAGTGACTCGGGAAAGTGCTGCACTTAATGTTCGCTGCATGGGAGGTTAAATCTTGTTCATTCCTGTTTAACCCTAGTTTAACGTTCTATCTGTATTCGTTATTTTTGTGTTTGTAACTTGTAAAATATTTTGTTGATTTTGTTGCAAACTGCTTTGGCAACTTTGTTTAACTGAAGCATTCATGCCAATAAATCACACTGAACTGAACTGAAAGAGAGGAACAGAGCGAGGCGGTCAGACAGAAAGTGAAACAGAGACAGTGATAAAGACATAGGCAGGCATCAGACAACAGAGACAGATAGACAGGAAGACAGTGAGACAGAGAGAGGGGGAAATAGAGAGACAGAAAGAGAGAGGGAGGGAAAGAGGGTGAGAGACAGACGAGGAAGAGTGAGAAAGAGAGGAAGTGCGTGCATGCGGGTATGTGTGTGTACATGACTGCTGGGATATTTATCCATATGTGATCCTGCTCTGTGGAATAGTTTAAAGGTCCATGATTTGCAGGCTGTGTATATAGCTGATGATACACAGAGCAACTTTTAGAGCAATGTTGCCGTCAGTGATAATAAAAATTACCATAACATTACCAACATCCCCCACACCATTACTACCATAATCCCTGCTGCCCCGCCCCGCCGCTATCCATTCAAAACATAGTCAGACTTGCCAACAGCAAGATTGCCCAGCAACATAGCTCAAAAAGTTGTCCCGTGTATCATCAGCTTATGACTGAGCACAGGCGTCGCCAGGATGCAGGCAAAAAAACGGCTCTGTATGACAGCATTAAGAGCCAGTAGTAGAGCTGTGGGCATGTTTAACATGAACATCTGACACTGCAACATTATAGAAAATATAAAAAGCATAATGAGTCTCCTTTAATGTGTGTGTGTGTGTGTGTGTGTGTGTGTGTGTGTGTGTGTGTAGCTGTCAGTGTATATGTGTGTCTATATGTGTTCAGGGAAGAGGACACAGACAGGTGTTCAGAAAATAGCTTAACTTCAGTCCACCAATCAGAACAGAGGACCCAGTCCTTTGATTTTTCTAATTTACATCACCAAGGTAACCAGTTCTACCATAGAGATATATATATATAAAATCCCTCTGAAGATTTTTGTCAAATAAACCTCAATAAAGACTAAACTATAGGTCGTATCAGTGAAATGAACTGACCAGCAGCAGCAGAACGCATTTGTGAACAAGTTGATATTTTAGTTGAGAGGAGGCAGACTCTGACATGACTTCTGCTTGGTGCTCAAACGCATTCAAAGTGGATGGTGTCACGGACTGGCTCAAAAACCCTGACATAAATAATCACACCGTGTAAACAGGCTGCACCAACGGTACCATTACTTTTATTATACAACAACTCATACATATAATTAACATAACTACTGAAATAAGGCAGTGTAGTGTGGTAGTGAGAGTATGAGCAATAAGTCAGTAGCGTCAGCATGTTTGCATGAATGTAATGATGAGTGCAATGTAGTGTTAAGAAAGAAAGCAAAATAATGAGGAGCAAGGAGTAAAGGGAACTACGTTTCCCTCCTCTCTATCTCCCAACATGCAACAGGTAGGATCTGCTTTATACATATGGAAAACACTGGGCCCCAGGTGGCTCCAATACATGACGACGACACCAGCTACTGACACCTACAACAGAACACACACGAATACTCAGCAACCTGACAGACAAGGACGTCCCGGGGAAGTCACAATGGACAGACATTCATAGCTGCAAGAATATAGGCCTAGTGCTTAATGTGAAAATATCACACATTCTTAATCTGTAGGGTTTAATAAGGAGTTGGCCCACCCTTTGCAGCTCTAACAGATTCAACTTTTCTGGGAAGGCTGTCCAGTGTGTTCAAGGGAATTTTTGACCGTTCTTCTAGAAGTGCATTTGTGAGGTCAGGCACAGATGTTGGACCAGAAGGCCTGGCTCGCAGTCTGCATTCTAATTCATCCCTCTTTGCAGCCCAGTCAAGTTCTCCACACCAAACTCCCAATATCTTCACAGACTATAATTGAGGCAATGTTATGTTCAGCAAACATAAAACATTATGTAACCGGCTGCTCCTCAGAACGTACTGCACGGTCCTGGCTCGAACCAGTGACCTCAGGTACGGGAGGCGGACATGCTGACGAGGAGGCTAAAACCCATGGGCACTAGCGAAGGTCGTCATGTAAATGTAAATGCTCTGTATTTGTATAGTGCCTTTCTTTTCGTCCACTCAAAGCACTTTTACACTACATCTGCATTCACCATTCACACACAGTCATTCATTGAGCCTAATTGCTCAAACAGAAACTAACATTCACACAGTGGAACAGCCACCAGAGGCAATTCGGGGTTCAGTATCTTGCCCAAGGACACTTGGGCAAGAAGCCGGGGATTGAACCGCCGATTAACGGGCAACCCACTCCACCTCCTGAGCCACAGCCTCCCCGCCATTGCGTCTCTTAAGGTGTCGCAGAATGAGGTTTACTCACTGCACAGGCTCGCTGGCGTCTGTCACAATCACATCACACACCTGCTTTTTCATGGTTATTTTAGGCAACTCGAAGCTGACTTCAAGCAGGGCACATGGCGTGTTTACTATTTCAGTATTTTACTCAGACCATTTTCTTTCCCTGTCCCAACCTTAAGCAAAGGTTATAGGTTATTATTTCTTAAACCATCCAGGTGTCAGAGGTTTTAAATCTCAATGAGGTCATCTGGTTAAATAAATATCCATCCATCCATCGTCAACCGCTTATCCTGCATACAGGGTCGCGGGTTAAATAAATATAATAATAAAAAAATTAAAAAACTAGACTCGTGAGACACCAGACACAAATTCCTCAAAGTCCTGCTTCTTTGATGCCAAACATCGACCACCTCCTACTGACCGCTGATAACCCTTCATGGAATGATGAGCATAATCCCAGCTGCAATTATGTTTCCTCCAAAACGTACTAAGTAAAACCATTAAGTGGTTTAGACAGGTCATATTAAGGAGATTGGGTTGACATCAGATCTAATATACTACTGGCTGGATGGAAAGACAATAACTAAGGAAATTTCCATCCAAATTATTTCAGAACCAGAAAATATCATCTCAGTGGTAAAAAGCAAACAATCCGTAACTGCTTGGTGGAAACGCTCACCCCAGTGACATTCAACTGAATGTGCTGTATTATTTTTCTGTAGGACTCTAAGATGGGTTTTGGCATCGCTGTGTCAGGAGGGCGTGACAACCCCAATGTGGAGAATGGAGAAACGTCAATCATCGTGTCAGACGTGCTGCAGGGAGGACCAGCAGATGGATTACTCTTGTAAGTCTATCAGAAATTGACCAAAATCCTCTTCTTCGTTGCCTGCTAGTGACCTTATTAGTCATTACTAGTCACATGTCTGTATAACATACACCTGAGTTAGCTAGCACAGCTCTTTGTCAGAGTTGTCAAGTATACTCTGGTGCTGCATGAGATGTAAACAATTACACAAAGGTCCAAAGTACAGTACTTAGCTCATTATGCCTTAGATTATCTCCACTGACAAACCATAAGTCAATCTAGGGCAAATCATTTGTTTTGAGAGGGGTCCTACTGCAGGCCGGTCAGTTTTTTAAGTCCCCACGGGACGTAACGTAAGGCATTCTCGGTTGTTTCGCTACACATCGCGACAGCGGTAGGTGACTGGTTAGCATTGTCCAAAACATTGAGTAAAGTCTGAATACATTGCTTTTGCTGTATGTTCGCCGTCAATAACTACTGCTGTCAATATTGTACATCTAAATCACACAAATTACAGAATGTTACACGTGTGTAAGTTGTTGTTCTACATAGGCTACGCCAACGGTGGCTAGCGTTAGCTCCTGAATTAGCAGGATTAGCTTTTTTCCCCTTTGGATAATGTAAGCTATTCATACTGCATGAAGCTACTGTGTTCGTTTTTCCTAAAGCATTTTGCAAGGGCATAGGTTTGCATTTATCTTAACATGTTGACGACGCTCAGGTTAGTTATTTGTCCAAAAGAAGATAAAATAAAAATCTGAATCGTTTAGACCGTTCGGTGTAGCTTTTCACACTTAACGTCAAACAGTGTGCAAAGACTTTGCTGGCTGTATGAATTGATCTTAGTTGAACTGAAGTTTATGTACTACGACAGTGTTTCCCAACCCTTTCCTGGAGAAAATTACCCCCTGTCCTGAATGATTTTCTCTCTCCCTGCCTCAACACAGCTGATTGAAGCAGCTTCAGGATTCATAACCAGTTGATAGTTTGAATCAGCTGTTTTGGAGCAGTGACATGTTTAACATACGCGGTTAACAATTATCCACGTAAAGATACTAGTCCTCACCACAGCCACTGTTGGCAGATCCTAATTTGCGGGATTTAGATGTACAAATATTGGTAGTGGTAGATATTTTGATGGAACATGCAGAGATCCATGCATTCAGACTTATTAAAAATGTTTTGGATAATGCAAATCAGTCACTGCTGCCAGCTCCTTTTCTAACTGTGTAATCTGTGTGTATACAGTGAATAAAGTAAAGTACTATTACAGTAGGCTGTTGTCTCAATTCATTTTTAAAAAATGGATATTTACAAAATTATCGATACAGGTATACATGTTGTATTGCATGTGTGTTCATTTTTACGGATTGTACAGTATGATAGTCCACATAGTCCAGCAGGGTTCTAGTTACAGTCCATAAGAAGGGTCTGAGCTCTTATTGAAGTGGTAAAATCCTGCATCTGTGGGGGTCACTAATTCATTTACTTACAACCATTATTTTTAATGACAAATGTACAATATATTAATAACATATACACAAACACGTTTTCCAAACGAACTACGCTTGGACTTTGTTGCAGTATCACACACATCTGGGGCAAGTAGTAGGCTGCTGTGTGAGAGAGAAAGTGTTGACCACGTAATGAGCATTGAAGTCTCTGTCCAGGCTTCTATTATTTATTTATTAATCCCCACCGGTAACAATCGTTATACTACAGACTCCCACGAAGCTCAAATTGTAGTCCAGTTTACACAGTTGTCCGTTTTTTCCTGTTAAATTCAGCTGATTGCAGTAAAATGCCATAGTATATTACTCTTCAAAGGGAAATTATGAATGAGTGTGTGTGTTTCTTTTAGGATGACTGGAAGAGAGGCTAAGTTACACTCTTAATCAACGACAATGTTTTACTGTGAATGGATGTGGCTAGCTGTATGGACGGAGTTAACATCAAATTTTGACAGAATAAATAAATAATGCCGTAAAGAGAAAAAAAAAAAAAAAAAAAAAAAAAGATACTGTTACTAGTTACAGTGGGCTTTCTTCCTACATTGGCACGTTAAGTGCCAAGTAGAATAGCTCAATATGCTATATTTAAGGAATTAGCCTGCTAGTTTCCCGTTACAGTGTTGACTAAATAATTAAATATAAATCAATGACAAAAACCCTCCCTCTATGTCTACGTGATTAAACTTTATAATTTTTGAATGCGTTTCCTGTCAAATCGCATGCTTTTATTTTGTAGTTTTTGCGTGTATTTCTTGTCCTGACCGGCCTGACAGTGGAGGTGGCCTGAAAGAGGAGGTCTGCAGTTGGACCGTCTTGTTTGTTGTACAATCAAGAATAGTAGAATTACTTCTAAGTGGCAGCAGGTCTGTATGATCTCATGATGATCATATATTATTTGTATTTTTTACTGTATTTGTGTCTTTTTTTGTCCAGTGAGAATGATCGTGTCATTCAAGTCAACTCCACCCCCATGGACAACGTGCCTCATTCCTTTGCTGTGCAGTCCCTACGTAAATGTGGCAAAGTGGCCAAAATAGTGAGTATGAATCATATGCAAAGAAGACACTGAGTTAAGGCAATCTTTGTGGATGCTCACAGCTCTGCTGGTGTCACACTGGGAAAACATGATGGTTCCACAGGGGGACCTTTGTTGGGACAAATTCTGTTATTGTACATTTTTAATATCTCACCAGCAGGGTTTGGGAGTAACGGATTACATGTAATCACGATACAAAAAACTGTATTCCATTACAGTACAGAAAAACAAGATGCAATCAGTAGTGGGACAACAGTGTGGATTTGTGCATTTTATATAAAATAAATTTGGAGCTACTCCAAATTCCTCTTTTCCTCTCCCAGAGAGGAGCAGGAGGGTTAAAGATCAACTTCAACAGACTGCTGAAAAGACCCCAACGGAAGGAGGGTGGAGAAGTTGCTTTCTCTAAGTGCTAACTCTGATCATAAAACTGGCACCTTTTTGATTCCGAAGCTGATAACGCGGTGCCTGTTAAACTGACAAAAGGGACACTAACCAGCGATTAGCATTTCCCTGAACAGCCTATCAAAACTGCCCCCCCACACACACACATGCACGTAACCGTGGCAACTGACCTTGCTCTGTGTTTCATTACCCCATCAAAGGGATACCCCTTTTGTGTGACATAAAGCAGGACAGCCGAACTTTGAATAAACAAAGACTTCGGTCTCCAAAGACCCAGAGCATTAACTGCTATCTGTTGTTATTAGTGCTGAAAAGAATCTAAATAAGTTACTTATGCAGTGTTTTTATTTTCAGCAAGATTAAGGACACCCCTTCATCACTTGTAACCAATGCTTGTTCACAATACTTTCTCACACAATTCCTTAAATAAAATATAAAGAAAAAGAAATGTTTTACTATACTCTTAATCGCCAGCTTTAATTTAAGGCTGAATAACTAAATTCCCCAGTTCCTAAGGAAAGATTGTTTTGGATTAATCTAAGCTTTCCTCATGTAACCTGAGCTCCCCCAAGTGGACGAAATAAGTATTACATACCATCGTCGGAAATGCCGTTAATTTATAAATATCCTGACCAATAATGTTTCCTGTTACCAAATGCTTAACTTAGAACGGTACAACTGTTTGACCGTTGAGGTTTTATTGTGGAAAATATTTTATTATAGTGCAAATAGATTTATTTTCTTTTAGACATTAAAAGTTTAGAAAGGCAGACCTGAAACGCCCTCTGGGGAACCACGTGACGTTGTTCGCTCTCTCTCTGTGCTCTGCTCTTCCCCTCGTGCCCTGGTCTCTGCTCTCTGGACGCTTCGGCAACGCCTCTCCAGGCAACCCCTAAGAGTTCGACCAGCGCAACAGGCCTTTGTTCGCTTGAAGCTACACACGCGAAGTGCCGCAACATCGATTTGCCCTCAGTTCCAGCAACTGTACTTGTTTTATTTTCTTCCTTTCTTTTGTTTTGTTAAAGTTATCAGTACGTTAAGTTACACTGGTCTAATTCAGGAACGACCAAGTTCCCTTTTTAAGCTTTTTCGTCGAGCTAAGCCCACGGATGTCGGACGACGCCACATGTCTAAATTTAAATTTAGACATGTTGCATTTTAAAATGCATAAAAATATTAATCTAAAATCAACCATTACCGATATCAGCAATAAAAGTAATAGCATACATTTCCTGAACAGCATGTACATTTTGAAGTTGCAACGAAGTTTCTTGTACAAATGGTGGGGAGAAGATAGTTGCAGAAGAAATGGTGAAATAAAGAATAATGAGCAAAGATAAAAGTGTGATAGTTACAGCTCACACCAAATATATAAGAAAGAGCGAAAAGTGTGAAAGCTGTAACTCTCACACTTTTCGCTTGGAGGAGGACTCTGTCTCTACATAAATGAAGGTTGGTGCACAGATGTCACAGTGTTGAAGAAATCATGCAGGCCTCAGGCCTGTGTTAGTGAGGCGTTAATACACCTGGCCGACCAGATAACCAACGTGGAGAAAAAACATCCAGACTCCCTGCTCATTGTTCTTGGGGACTTTAACAGAGCAAACCTCAGCCACGAACTTCCAAAGTACAGACAGCATATTAAGTGTCCCACCAGGGACACACTGGACCACTGCTCCACAGCATTAAAGGACGCCTTTCGCTCTGTCACCCGTGTGGCCATAGGACTCTCTGATCACTGTCTGGTTCATCTTCTCCCGACACACAGGCAAAAACTGAAATCTGCTAAACTTGTTGTAAAGTCTGTGAAAAGATGGACCGAGTCAAAGCTGGAGTTACAGGCCTGCTTTGACTGCACTGACTGGAGTGTTTTTGAGGCTGCAGCCACTGACCTGGACAAACTAACGGACACTGTGACATCTTATGTCAGTTTTTGTGAGGACTTCCACACATACAACAACCAAAAACCCTGGTTCACAGCGAAACTCAGGCAGCTTCGTCAGACCAAGGAGGAGGCCTTCAGAAGTGGAGAGTCTTGTACAACCAGGCCGGGAACACAATGACTAAAGAGGTCAAAGCAGCAAAGAGGAGCTACACTGAAAAGCTAATTAACAGCTTTGCATCCAGCGATCCTGCGTCAGTGTGGAGAGGCCTGCAGACACTCACTAACTACAGTAGACCATCCCCCAACACTGCTGGTTTTTACTCTAGGTTTGAGAAGCCCACAGTCACACCTCTCCCCCGCTCCAGTTTCCCCCTCTGACACACTGTCACCCCACCCTCCCTGACCCCTCATCTGCACTTGTGATCTGTGAAGAGGACGTGAGCCACCTCTTCCAAAGGTAGAAGATCAGGAAGGCTCCTGGTCCAGATGGTGTGTCTCCATCCTGCCCAAAATCTACGCGGACCAGCTGGCCCCCCATCTTCACTCAGATCTTCAACAGATCACTGGGGCTGTGTGAAGTTCCCTCCTGCTTCAAATGCTCCACAGTCACCCGGTCCCCAAAAACCCCTCCATCTCTGGACTAAATGACTACAGGCCCGTCGCCCTGACATCTGTAGTAATGAAGTCCTTTGAAAGACTGGTGTTGGCCCACCTGAAGGACATTACAGGCCCCCCTGCTGGACCCCCTGCAGTTTGCCTACAGGGCTAACAGGTCAGTGGATGATGCTGTCAACTTGGGTCTGCATCACAACCTGGAACACCTCGACTCTCCAGGGACATATGCTAGGACCTGTTCGTGGACTTCAGCTCGGCGTTCAACACCATCATCCCGGACATCCTCAGCACCAAACTCACCCAGCTACCTGTGCCAGCCTCCACCTGTCAGTGGATCACAGACTTCCTGGCTGACAGGAGTCAGCAGGTGAGGCCGGGGAACATCACATCCAGCACCTGGACTATCAGCACTGGTGCCCCCCAGGGGTGTGTGCTGTCCCCACTGCTCTTCTCCCTCTACACCAACGACTGCACCTCAGGAGACCCATCTGTCAAACTCCTGAAGTTCACTGATGACACAACGGTCATCGACCTCATCTGGGACGGTGACGAGTCGGCCTACAGACGGGAGGTTGACCAGCTGGTTCTCTGGTGTGCTCAGAACAACCTGGAGCTTAACACGCTCAATACTGTGAAGATGACCGTGGACTTCAGGAGGAGCCAACCACTCTACCATACTCAACAGCCCTGTGTCTGCTGTGGAATCCTTCAGGTTTCTGGGATCCGCTATTTGATTTGATTTGAAATCAAATTAAAATTTATTTCGGGTTTTCAAATCAAATGTATCCCAGGACCTGAAGTGGGAGCCCAACACAGACACCATCATCAACAAGTCTTCCTGCGTCAGCTCAGGAAGCTCAACCTGCCTAAGGAGCTGCTGATCCACTTCTACACAGCCATTATCCAGTCTGTCCTGCACGTGCAGAGGACAGGAGCAGACTACAACGGTCAGTCAGGACTGCAGAAAAGATCATTGGTGCCAACTTGCCCTCCATTCAGGACAGAGCCCTATACGCCAAAACCAACAGACTCAGGAACAGTTTCTTCCCACAAACCATCACTCTGATGAACAGCTGATTTCTGACTCACGGTGTCAGGAACAATTCCTGTGCAATAACCCAGTAACTCTGCCTCTAATCAGCCACCTATTTACTGGTTTCCACTTATTATTTATTCACCATTCTCTATTTGCATGAGAAGCGAACAACTTCCTGTTTCATGGCGCAGCATGGTACTTTGCTGCCATGCCAAGCACACACCTTTGAAGGAAAACCCAGAAGCTTTACAGCATAACATCATCTACGTGTGACTTAGTTTATCTAGAGATAGTTTTGCAGTAGATATGGCCATCCTGCGAAATGTGGTTCATCACAACATAGAACTGTTGCCAGTAGGTGGCGCTGTGACCATGAGTATGAGCTTGTAGATGTGTTCAGTGTGGGATGTTTATCAGTGAAGATACAACAACGTCCTTTTGTCTTGGCAAAGCGTGAACCTTTTTTGCCACAGGAACACTGTTTTCTGAAAACTCACAAGCTTCACAAAATGGCATCATCACTGTGTTAAGGCTTTTCTGGGACAGTTTTGGAGTTGATGTAGCATGGCACTATGACTTTGAGTGAATGTTGGCATATGGATGTGTTCAAGGTGTATCACACCTGTAGTGAATCATTGATTTTCCACTGCACGCCACGGGCATCCCCAGTTGACCAAAACTCACCATTTGTACAACATATCATCGATTGGATAACACTGCACAGCAAAATTTGAAGTCACACGGACTAATTCTCTAGGAGGAGTTCATTAAAGTGCGGAGTGTGTAAAACGTCCACTCCAAAATGGCCAATTTCCTCTTGGTTGTTGACCCACCTGGCGTGTGTGCAAGGTTTTGTAAGTTTTCGAGAACATTTGAGAGCCACAGCTCTTACACTAAAGAGCGACAACAACAAAAGTGTGGGAGCTGTGGCCATAGAAATGATTCTGCACAGAATTAAGTTGATCTAGATATTGTTTTGCTAAAAAGTTTCTTGTAAATACAAAATATCTGCTTCTCCAGGAGCCTGTCCTAAACGCAACCCACGCAAGTTATATGACACAAATCATGTTTATTTCTCGCACAATAAAAAAAAAGTACAAAGATCCCTTCTGGCCAAAGCTGTGGGTCATACATTTTGCCCACATCATTGCACTCAGCTGGAACCTTGAAGGAGCTGAACTGACATTAATGAGCTTTCTGTTTTTTCTTTCTCTGTCAGACGGTGAAGAGACCTCGGAAGATGGTGCTCTCAATGAAGCAGTCCCCATCCCCAGGTGGAGACAGTCGGGAATACTCCCCTTCCACCCACTACTATGATGCCGACAATGATGATGGATGGTACCGTAATGAAGGCAGGGACCACACCACTGACAGCAAAGGATACCTGGATCCTGAGTACAGGGGAGGGCGGGACTACAACCACAGGGGAAGGAGCCGCGGGAGAAGCCTGGAGAGAACCTCGCCCAGCACAGACAGAGCCAGGAGGGAGGGCAGCCGGGGACGAGCTCTGGAAACCAGTGGCGACCGTCAGAGGTACCACAGCCGAGGACGCAGTCCCGGGGAAAGTTCCAAAATGGAGGACAACTTTGAGCGAGGAGGAGGAGGAAGAGGAGAAAGGTATAAGAGCAGGGACCAGATTAATGACAACCCTCCATCCCCAGAACCTTCCAAAGAGCTGGAGCCGCTGGAGAAACCTGTAAATGTCCTGCTGGTGAAGAACAGACCCAGCGAAGGTAAAATACACCAGCTACCTACCATAGCTGCTCATTTAACTAACTAAGAGGTTGTAGGGCTACATGAATGTGGATAAAATGAGAATCACAATGTTTTCTTTGAGAATTGAGACACTGATTGTCCTTCGTTTTAAAATTCTTTTCTCTTTCTCGTTTTAAAAACCTTTTTCTCTTGATGCCCACAGAAACACAACAATCATTATTATGTTTGTTTTGTTTTTCTAAGAGCATCTATAAATGTTAAATTGACACCTGTTTAAACATAGGCTTCACTAGGATAGGATTTATAGCATGGATGTAGCATTAGATTGTACAAAGCTTTTGATTTTTCTTGTCAATCAGTGTTTGGATTGACAAGAAAATTGTCCCTGCCACCTTCCAACGGCTGATGGGTATAGTTCTGTCGGGTGTCAACGATTGTGAAGCATTTCTGGATGATATTGTAGTCTTTTCTTCCACTTGGTCTAATCACCTAGACACTCTGCAGGAAGTATTTTGTCGCCTGGAGAGGGCTTCCTTGACCCTTAATCTGGTGAAATGTGAGTTTGGAAAGGCGGTGGTCACCTATTTAGGGAAACAAGTGGGGCAGGGGCAGGTGCGCCCCCTGGTGGTTAAAGTTCAGGCCATTCTGGATTTTCCCGTTCCAGAAACTCGGAGGCAGCTCCGTCGGTTCTTGGGAATGTGTGGTTATTATCCTGGATTCTGCAAAACTTTTGCTAGTGTTGTTGTGCCACTCGTTGATTTGTCCAGCCCGTCTCGCCCTTTTGTTTGGGATGCTGTGTGTCAAGACTCATTTGTTTCTGCGAAAGCTCTCTTGTGCAGTGCCCCTGTGTTGGCTGCCCTTTTAAGTTGGAGGTGGATGCTTTTGCAGGAGGATGACTGTGGTGTTGATCATCCTGTGTGCTGTTTTTCTAAGAAATTTGGCAAATGTCAGGTGAAAATATATCACAATTCAGAAGGAAGCGCTTGCACTACTGTGGGCGTTGCAGCATTTTGAAGTTTATGTTGGTTCGACTGCAAGCCCTGTTCTGGTCTTTACAAACCACAATCCCCTAGTGTTTCTGTCCTGTATGCGCAACAACAATCACCATCTGATGCGTTGGTCATTGTTGTTGCAGGATTTTAATATTGAGATTCACCACATAAAGGGGTCAGACAATGTTGTGGCTGATGCGTTATCTCGGGTGGGAGTCTAAGGAATCGAACATGATGGTTCTTTAGGGGGAAGAAATGTCCGATCTCAAGTGAGGGGGTGTTATGACCTGGAGTCATATTGGTTTGGATGTGAGTCTCAATGATGTGTATTTCTGCCTGCTGTTATCTGCCTGCTGTTACCCTCCCTACCCGAGGGAGGAGCTGTTTTGTTTGTCTGTGTTACAGATGGTGGAGAGCGGATTGGGCTGGAGGATTTCCTGTATAAAGGGACCTGTGTGGAGGCCGCGCGCTCTCTCCTCCCTTTCCCCTACCTCCCCAGCCAGGCGGGTGTTCTGGTGTATTATAGCCTACCCTTTGTTGTATTTCACCCATGTGCTGGAAGTTAGTGGTGTACTGTTGGGAAACAGTAGGAGAGAGCTGCCATTTATTTTGAATATTGTTTTCTCCTGTTTTCTGGCCAGGTAGTCTTAGTATTAAAGTATTAAAAAGTATTTGTTCTTTCCTTTTTTATTTTTCTTTGTTGTAGGATAAATTATTGGGATGGGCAAAGGTGGTTTTGTTTCTCCCTCTCCCTGATGTCTTGGTCTTCTATACCATCTGTGAATAAGTCTAACATTAACCGTCAGAATATCCCGTAGCCTTTTGATGATTTATGGGGAGTGGGGAAAAGAGAGGAGACATCGTGTTGCGCTCAGGCCTCCCCTAGGCCGGGCGTAACAGAAGTGAAATTAGACTCAAACTCGACAGAAATGTGTATTGCATGATCTACAAATGTAAAATCAGATTTACACCTGTATAACGATTTGGGCATAATTTTGGGTGCGTTCAGTCCACACACAAATACCAAGCAATTTAAACACATTTTACAAATAATCACCTCACAACCTGAATAAATATTTTATGTACTGGTTTTAACTCCAGCCTCACAGATCTGATCATTTTCGCTTCCTACAAATAAGACTTGTGACATTCTTGTGTATTTCTTTACAGATTGTTAAATTGTGCATCTCCTGATAAGCATCGATCAGGTTGCATTTTTCGTGTGGAGATGTGAGACTCTTCATGGTCTTTAGCTCCACCCAGATCCACAAAGGCTGGGGGAAAACTGGGCCTAAAAAATTGGCCATAATTTGTACTATAACAGTTAATACACTCAAATACTGGCATACTGTCAGTAAGAAAAACACAAATGTCAGTATTTACAGATTAAAGACAATTGTTCATAGAGGGCTGACTGAAATAACGTGTGAAGGCGAAAGCACTTTGACCGGCCAGAAGATGCTCTAATCATGTTCTTCTGTGTTCTGGTGTACTGGTAGAAATTCTGAACAGCACTGCATTCACCTCCTGTTCTGTCTGGAAATGCCAAAATAAAATATCTTCAGTCAGTTCCAGCAGGGCTTTGCAGTAATGCTGGTGTATTGTATGTTTTTGTATTTTTGTAGAGTATGGTCTACGTCTGGGAAGTCAGATCTTCATCAAACAGATGACCAGCACAGGCCTGGCTGCCAAGGACGGGCACCTGCAGGAGGGTGACATTATTCTTAAGGTGCACACACATTCATTCCCAGTGCAGTCACACTGTCACATCCATCACCGGCCATAGGCCATGTAGCACATTGGTTCCAAACCTGGGGTCTAGGGACCCGCTAAGAGATCACTAGATAACGTGAAAGAATAAAATGTTTTACATTCATGTAAAGTAACGTGTTTCTTCTTTCACTGCTCTAGTTTTTGCTCATTTTTCTTGTGAAATACTGGATACTGGGGCTCCGTCTCTTCTGCAACCCTGGGTCGTCAGTGTGCATGTGTAGGTGTAGCGTGTAAGTGTGCACGCTATGCCTACACATGTGCACTGACAACCCAGGGTTAGGGTTACAATTTAGGATTTATTCACGCACTTTAAAAACATTTATTGAAAGTTTTAGTCTTTTTACATGTTTATTTACAGTATTAAACGTTAAAATGGATATTGTAATAGGCTGTATATCAACGTATTGGGAGAAAAGTGGTAGTTCTTTGTAAAATCAGATGTTGAGCACCCCCATATCGCCAAAATGGTATGATCCTTGTTTCACTGCGGAGCTTCGACTCTAAGATTTACAGTGAAATCAGGCTCCGCCCAGCAAAGCATCGAATCTTTGACTAATTGTGGTCAGCCCTATGTGAAAGTACACCTTTTTAATTTTTAACTAACTAAACAGCCTCATTGTGTTCAGGTTTTTCCTGGCCAAAACAGGTGGCAACAACTATGATTTAAGTATCTCATAAAAGGGAGTACAGCCCTCACATTGTTGTAAATAATGTAAAGAAATTTTTTGAAAATGTCCAAATGGGGCCCAATTAGCCATTTTCCCTCCCCGCTGTCATGTGACTCGTTAGTGTTCCAAGGTCTCAGGTGTGAATGTGGAGCAGGTGTGTTAAATTTGGTGTTCTCGCTCTCACACTCCCTCAACATGGTTGCTCTACATAAAGATGGCTGAGGCTATAAGAAGACCGCCAAGACCCTGAAACTGAGCTGCAGCCATACAGCGGTTCAAGAGGACAGGTTCCACTCAGAACAGGCCCCCCAGAAGGAAGCCTCTTCTAAATATGATGCACAAGAAAGCAAACAGTTTGCTGAAGACAAGCAGACTGAGGACATGGATTACTTAAGATAAACTTATTTGGTTCAGATGGTGTCAAGCGTGTGTGGCGGCAACCAGGTGAGGAGCACAAAGACAAGTGTGTCTTGCCTACAGTGTCCTGGTCTGGGGCTCTATGGGGGCCGCCAGCACTGGGGAGCTACAGCTCACTGAGGGAACCATGAATGCCAACATGTACTGTGACATACTGAAGCAGAGCAGGATCCCCTCCCTTCAAACACTGGGCCGCAGGGCAGCATTCCAACATGAAAACGACCCCAAACACACCTCCAAGACGACCACGAAGGTGGTGGACTGGCCAAGCATGTCTCCAGACCTGAACCCTACTGAGCACTCTGGTGAACTCCATGCCCAAGAGGGTTAAGGAAGTGCTGTGAAATAATGGTGGCCACACAAAATAGTGACACTGTGGGCCCAATTTGGACATTTTCACTTAGAGGTGTCCTTACTTGCCAGCGGTTTAGACATCAATGGCTGTGTGATGTGTTATTTTGAGGGGACAGCAGATTTATAGATTAGATATAGATATAGATTACAGATTTATACAAGCTGTACACTCACACTTTACATTGTAGCAAAGTGTTATTTCTTCAGTCACATGAAAAGATAGAATAAAATATTTACAAAAATATGAGGAGTGTACTCACCAGGGTACCCGCAGGGTCTTAAAAGTATTTAAAAAGTTAAATAAGTTCTTAAAAGTATTAAATTTCACTTACAAAGATCTTAAATTTTTTCTTGTTCTTTCATAGGATTAAATAAATGCCCTCAGTGGGACTTTACAATTGACTCCGTTTGGTGTGACTCTGATGTTATACGGCAGTACAGGTAACGTTACTGTTAACGTCCGTGTTTAGCTTTATGCTCTGGACTGTGGAGTGTTCGTGGTGCACGAGCTCTGCCATCCAAGCTCGAGTTGTTAATAAAGAAAACAAAACGTCTCTGACGTGCTACTAACAAGCTAACGTTAGCTCGTCGACTCAGAATGGGCAAGTGTCTGAAGTTCAGAAAGCCAGAGACACGGACAAGTGGCGGCTGAGGACGGTGGCACAACAAGCGGATCGGTGTGCGAGTCAGTCACACTATGAAACTCATAGTGATGAAACAGTATAGCTGGAAGACCTGCAGGTTACTGGTCAGCGAATGTTACAACAGCAACGGAGAGACAGTTGTGTATGAGATGAGGACCGTGTCTGTGTGTCGGCGTTGTGTCACTGTTGTAGGGTAACGTTACGTGAACGGAAACATCCAACATGCTAACGCACTTTAAAGATACCAGCCAAACTCCTTGTCCCCGCTGCTTTCAAGCCAGTACTATATAATAATATATTTCAAGCAGCCTTTAGATGGAAAAACAGAACAGGATGATTAATCACTGAAGAAATTGCCATTTACATTGGCATACTACATTACATTACATATCTTATCTAGCCAAGGTGTAACTAATTGTAACAAATCACACTGCACAATATTTTATTCATTTCATAGGTGTCATTTACACAGGGGACGCTGGGGACATGTCTCCATCACTTTTTAACAAGCATTTCTTAAACTATGTTCTGAAAAATGGCTTACAGCAAGAAATGTCAAAATACAAATGAAAATGCTTTGACAAAGGTTTATTTGCACAATAAGAAAACATGCACTGCAATCTAAATATCTATGTCCAAAAAATGTTCCTTAAGCAAAAAATAAAAAAACAAGTTTGAATTGTCACCTGAATCACTTTATATAAATCAAGACAATTCTACCATAAATTGGTGCAGAAAATGTCTCCAGAATGCAGGAGTGTTAAGTGATGTCAAAATTTTCTAGGGGACCCCCATTTAAATATATTTCAGCATTGAATATTTCATCAAAATAGTGTTAAAATATCTTCTTGTCTTGGGCTTGTGAACCCAATATTGTGAATCGTGCATGTGAGCTAAGTGTATCATCACACCGCTAATTTGAACCCCTATGTCCCCGCCACTTTTCAACACAAAGGGACGTCCCCAAAAAGCTATAGTGTGTAAATATTAATGTATTTTAATAAAATGTTTTATTAAATTCATATAACTTTGTAAATAATTTCATCCTAGGTGGTATTAAAAAGTTCTTCAAAAGTCCTAAATTTAACTTGGAGAATCCTGGGGCTACCCTGACTCACTTTTATGAGATACTATACATAAAACACATAACACAATAAACTGTGTGTCACAAAATGTTTCAAATTGACAGCAACATTATATAAATGTAAGCTCTATACAGATCTGTTTGTGCTGTGCGTGTGCAGATCAATGGGACAGTGACAGAGAACCTGTCTCTGCATGATGCCGGGAAACTGATAGAGAAGTCGAGAGGGAAGCTACAGCTGGTGGTCCTCAGAGACCGCCGCCAGATCCTTGTGCGAATCCCCCCCCTCGCAGACTCTGACTCTGATAATGACGGTGAGTCACTGAAAGCATGGCCTAGCCAACAGGTTAGGTAAACCATAAGGACTTTTGTAGTCGCTGCATGAAAAGTGGGATTTTTTTCGGCACGTTAAATTGCCGTGGAAGTTCAGGTTAACATCCGCTCACAGGAATTTTTGGCCAGCACAGAAAGATGTCTGGAACTGCTGGGAATTGACATGGATTTTGTTTGTCACTGTTGCCCCCAATGATTCTCCTTATCCTCGTACTACTGCTTCCATTAGCTGAGATCTCCGGAGACCATTGATGTCAAAAATGTTCTTCCAAATTTAATCAAATCAATGTCATAACTAATGTATGACCTCCATACCACAGTGTCTATGGGCATTATTTCAATCATGTTTACATTTACAAAAGTTCAAAATGAATGCATTCACTGAAAATAACATGTAAAACTAAGCAGTCTTGAGTTTGTGCTTGCAGCTGCTCACTCAAAAAGAGAGGTTACCAGCAGGTCAGGGTTTAATCAGGACCTTACTGTGGGCTGAAATGCTTTTAGGAAAAACCTCCAGCTCCTTGTGTTGAAATCTGACTAGAAACTGTAATTGCTCAAAGGTGCAATCTTTGTCTGTGTTTTCTCTTCCAGATAATATGTCATACTTTTAGATGAAGGACCACCCAAGACACAGCAATGTGTAACAATATGTTGCCTTTCTCTAAGCTGTAAACGGCTGTGACACAACCTGACTAAGTTGTAAAGCTTTCACACCTTTTGCACTTGTCTTTTTGCTGCTCTAAATCTTTTTAACTTTTTAATACATGATTCGTTTTCCTGAATAAACACATTTTAATGACTATGTATTTTGAATTGTGTGATTCATTAAGCATAGAAGTTGAACAATCCCAGTGGAAAGTCTGTATGCTGCTTCAGATCAGTGCTCTTCACTATTTTTCAATGAGAGGCACACTGTCAATCACTTTCACCACAAAACACCTGGAGGCCCCCGACCACTGAGCCAGTGTGCCTACTAATTTGGCACCCCATGACACGTATGTAATATGTAATGCAGCCAAAACAATCCTATTTAAAAACAGGGATGAGTGGAAGCAGGCATGCATTTCCTATACTTCTCTTTTTCATGGTTGAGAATGTTGACTTGACACAAAGAAAGACATCACTTTTTAGTGGTTTTAAAGTGGGAAAATTTGCTTCAGACACCACCTCTCTGTGAGCCCGTTTGTTCTGCTCTCTGCATGGCTACATAGCCCTCATGGAGCATTTCAGGATAAGAGCCTGCCTGACTTTGCTGACTTGTTCAGATTTTTTTCAGTTGTCCTTGATTTTGTGCTTCTACCATGGTTAAGTAGGCTACGTAATTAAATTGTTTTTTGTTGTTGTTGTTTTAACTGTGTTTATTGTTGATATAGGATGGGGAGTCTGCACACGGTGTTTTATTTTGAAAATTGACCAGATTCTCTCTGCCATTCTGTGTCTGACTTCCTGCCCAGTTCATCTGCTCT
>NW_024042104.1:0-34315 GCF_014851395.1 Micropterus salmoides | reverse complement strand
TGAACATTACGTCGCGGCAGTTGTGTGTGGCGTCGCTATGACGACAAGCTACGTACTATCTATGGGTACTTTCTGCAATGAAAACGCGAGCAGGGCCGAGTAGAGTCGAGTCTATCGATTGCTCTATGGTAGCATTTTTCGGCAAGGCAGCATAGATCGTCAGAACACCGGCAACAGTTCAACGTTCAGTCCTAAAAGATGATGCAACTCTGACTCTGTAAGATGTGGAACAATGATGTTGTGGACTTGTGAGTAACTTATACCATCTGCTAGGTTACGGTCAGTCTGAAGCGGCTTTGATTTGGATCACACTACCTTTTTCTTACGACCGCCCTTCTCTGCTTCTGATTGGCTAGTAGTCTTACCTGGGAACTGCACATGTGCAACTCCCAACAAAGATTTTGTGCATTAAGATGCATCACTCTGTAGCTCAAGAGTGGAGCGTAAAACACACAGGGTGAAAAGAGGAGCTGCAGCAATGTGCAGTGTGAGAAAATATGGTGTTTTTTGAAAATTAAACATGGAAACCTGTTCTGGTACAACCCCTAAATAAGATTTTGAACCTGAAAATGAGCATAATACCACCTCTTTAATGCAAAACTGCCTTCACTAATCACCGTAAAACTTCAATTGAAAGCAGAGTCCCAATTAGACCTGTCCTTTTATTGGCCTTGTGGGGCAAAATGTTTTGACAAATAAACACAGGTCTCAATTAGACCCTGGTCTGTTTTTTATAGAAGTTGGATGCATGAAACCTCTTGGAGCCCACCAGGTCACCCGCTTAAGTTAGTTCTAAGCTGCTTAGATTGTGCATACCAATAAATGTTTAAACGTTTGTCAATATGGACATGCTACACATCATTAGACTGGTTCCATTCTCCACAATTCAATCGTTCAATTAATTTTAAAGAAATAATGAGCACCAAAGTATTATTATTCAGATTTACAGACATGGTAAAGTAATAAAGGCCTGTCCCAATATAGGCAGGGAGAGTTCAGTGATTTAAGCAAATAAAGGCCCTGGTTATTCATTTAAGTGCTTTCTCTGTTGCCATTCTTTTGAGTGTTGTTAAGCTAGAGTCAATGAAAAGCAACACTTCCTGCCAGATGTTTCACATTAAAAGCCTACCAGGAAACGGGAGGATTATGCATTTTATATTTTAATATCAAACAAATAGGAGTAGCATCAAAAATGGCAAAGTAGAAGAATTGGACTTACTTACTGCTACAGAAGTATACATTATACTTAATCAACACAACATGTAAAGTGTTTGTATCAGAAACAGAGAGCCCTCTACCTCAAATATGATGACATACTTCATCATATCATCAGGGGGAATTAGAATTAGAGGCCAGTGTATAATATGCTTCAAATAAAAGCCTGTTTCTCTCTGAAGTTCAGGTTCATATATTGGAGAATAAGAACAATTTGAGAATCAAGATATATTTTGTACTTCAAAGGATTTGGCGGCCAGCATAGAGCACAAAGACGCAACACTTAATATAACTAAGGTGACCCTGTCTGATCTGTCAACCAAAGACGGATTTTACTGACATTTGGAGCTTGGTGGGCTGTAAATGTGATGTTTGTCTCACTCTTCACTTTCATTTGATAACAATCCTGGTGCTGCCTATCAGCTGAAGGGTGCAGTGCTGACACTGCTCCCCTGGCAAATGACTAGCTGTTAACTGCCAGGCTGCTCCTCGTGAGTTTCCCTTCTGAAGGATGGTGACAGCTTCTTTCACTCTGTGATACTCGTCCTCGCAGACTGCAGCAAGCGTTGCTGATAGCAGCTAAAGCATATGGCAGCCAGTTATTTCTAGGCTGTGTTTAGAAGAACAGCCAATCAAGGCCAGTGTCTTGTCTAAATACATGCAGAGGGCTTTATTATCGCTGTTGTACATGAAACAAACTAACAGATGGCTGTTTGACTCGCTTTGTCTCTGCAATCAGCACTTGGCCCACCTCAGACGCCTGCTGGGCTGAAAAAGCTGACTTTATATCTGTAGATACTTCATCCAACATTACTGAAGCCTCGAGGGGTAATAACAGCACCACATTGTTCAGACTGTTTAACGATCTGCTTGTCAAAAATTACAGTTCTCTCTCAGGAAGGATTCACACGTGCTGGCATGTGATCTAGGTATGCAAAGCTGTCTGTTCTGTATGTGTTAATGAAATGAACTCATGATTATTTAAATGTCTCTGACTCACTGTGTGTGCACTGTATGTTCACTCAGAGGGTTGAACATTTCACCCAGTAGAAGGTACATATACACTCTCTGATCCCAAGGTGATGCTGTAAAAATCAAGTTTGGGTTTCCCCAATTGTCCAAAAAGTCCAAATTCTTTCATCACTTTAATCTCTCAAGTCGTCTGCATCTTTTCTTCTCCTCTGAAATGTCAAATGTCAAGTTTTTTGTGACTTGCTTGGATCTCAATTATTGCCGTTCGCGGCTATTATTATTATTATTTATTTATTATTATATATATACTTTTGGGTTAATTAGAGTAGTCTAACTTGCAGGCAAGATCAATCAATCATGACTTGACCAAAATAGCCAACTGATACATGCAGTTGGAAGACATTAATATAGATTTCTGGTGTAATATTTATAAAATATAGGCCTACAGGCGTACACCTTGCACTAACATTGCTTCCCACATTTATTTTACTTTGGCTGGCCGCCCAGGTATATTAACAGCTGCCAAAGTATTTTTGGCGATCCATCCTAGCATTTTGCAGAGAAAAAGAGAGAGATGTTATCTGGTGTTAGGTTAAAAGAGGCGGACACAGTGGAAATATTACATTGCGGAGCAACAGTGAACGTGCCACTGCAGAGCACACAGTAACCACGTTGGTTTCGATCCACATGCGGCGCACTTGAAAACTAAATTGCGGGTGAGATTGTTAAACGTGTAGAGAGATGTGTCTTCCAGGATCTCTCAGGGCAAACCGGTGAGTTTGCAGTGAGAGACCACAGGTGTAGGCTAGGTGTGTGCGTGTGTGAGCGTGGAGAGAAATGAAGAGAAAGGGAGCAGATTCAAGTAGTGAATAAACACTAATATAAGGAAATTACCTACAATAACCCACTAGAAATACAAATCAGCTACTTTATACACCGCTACCGCCCCCCACTCCAACGGCCGCCGCCTCCACAGTTACACTGTCTAAATGACAGCTCACAGTCCAGGGAGTGGGTGTGTACGAGACCGTGGACTTTTTTGTTGTTGTTTCAGAACCGTTTCAGCCCTAGGCGGGCCACATGCACATAATGCACATAAATACACAGTTATCATGGAGGAACGTTAAGAAGACTTTACAACCAAATATTTGTCAGCCCAGCAGAGTCAAATATAGAGAGAATAGAATAATATTTTTCACATTTATTCACAGTTTTTTTCAGCAGTGGGCGTACATGGAAACAGCTCTTTACTTCTGCTACTGTGTTACCTGTTCATGTCCTGAGCCGTTGTCATTTGGACGGACGTGGAGATGCACTATCGTCTTCCAGATCTGTTTGGACTGCAGGTCTCGGCCGTAGACCGCCACCGCGACTTTTCCCTTTCCCACCAGGCTGAGGCGCCGCAGGGTGTAGACGACACCATCCTCACTCACCCTGAAGTCAGAAGAATCTCCATCCTCGAACCACACCTTCCCTCCACCGCAGTTCATGAAGCTCACTGAGAGAGACAGACAGAGGCAGATGTGAGACTGAGTGGACAAACCCACCGGTCACCTGCGAGATGTGCTTTATGGTGATATGGTTAAATATCTGAACACACCCAGCAACCAATTCATAGGGTGTTTAATCTTTACATCCCTCCTGAACCCACCAGTGGGCTCAAGTTTACATACTATTATTTTATTTTTATATTTAAAGATGGTCACTTCAGGCAAAATTTCAGGAAAGTGAATTTTAGGATGCAGCGTTTCCAGCACCTCTAACATGACAGCCAGGTAGACTACAGCGAGCTTAATAATGTGTGAAAGCCCCTGCAGAAGTTAAAGGTGCCCTGTGGAGGTCTCTAACAGACTTGTTGAATGCATTCCTTTCCAAATAAAACAATTGCATTCCTATTTTCGTGCGCATCGTACCAGAGAGACAAAACGGATACCCGCTCCTACAAATGACTGGCTGCTTTCACCGGCTCTACTTTGAGTTCTTTCCGGATGCTTGAACACTTCACCCTGTCACTGGAGCTGGACAGATTGCCGGTTTTGTAAATGAAACCTTGAAATAACATCCTGGCACCATCCTGCAAAACTCAAGACTCAACAGCTGCCCAGCTGTGCGACCTGGAGAAGTTGAGACCGCCCTTCCAGCGGAGGAAAAAATACCAAATGCAGACTGAGATTTGGAAAGAAAGTGCACAAAAGGATGCTCAAGAATTGAATTATTTACCCTTCATGGAACGAGCAGATACTGTATGTGAAGTTGTCCAGTGCGGAAAAATGTTTTTTCCCCTGCTCAAGCTCCTTAAGGGAAAATGTAAGGGATTAAAAGGCTTTTAAGAGGTTGAAGAAGAAAAACTGGATGCTTGAGTAACAGAGTGAAGAAAAAGTCATGTAAAAGCTGACTTGCTCTTAGATGAGTATTAGAGGAAAGATCGATGGACCTGGCCAGAGAGAGTTTAGCCTGCCTGTAAATCCCAAAGCTGAAGCAGGATTTGCAGAAGTAAAACCATAAACGGGCAGAAATGGGACCAGCTTTCAGCAGGAACAGCAGGTTTTCACTCCCTGCAATTTTCTCCTCTTTATTTGTCTGCCAAGTATAGCCTTCCTTCGGAGAGGAAATAGCTTTTGTGATGCCTGGGGGGAGGTACGCAGCACCGTGACTGCATTTCACCGGAAATCATCACAAGTTTGTCCGCGGTGTGATTTGAGCAGACACAGCACGCTCATGCAGAACAAAGCTGTCAACGGCAAATGTCAGCTCATCACAGTCTCCACATTAAAAAAGTCAGTGCATCCAGAATGGCTTCTGCAGCCTTGGTTTCTGTCCGAGCACTTCTTTTGACAAGTGATGGAGTATCAAACCAGAAAAGGAGGGTGGAAATTAGAAATCTGATAAGATTTCCACAAATTATTCGATGCAACCACAAAGGCACGCTTACATTTTTTGAAATGTCTTCAGAATGTCTCCTCAACACAGCCTCAGAAAAGTCTCCATTATGATTTTAACGTGAAGTCTGCAATGCAGTTGTATGTAGGGCCGCAGCTCAGGACTCATTTCATCAAACATTCATCCTTAAATTACTTTTTTAATTAATCAAGTAATCTATGAAATAATAGAAAAAAAAACGCTCATCACAGTTAATCATAGACCTCTTTAAATTGCTTGTTTTGTCCATCCAAAATCCCAATCTATTACATTTATAGTACTATAACAATGGAAAATCCGCAAATCCTTATATTTGAAAAGGAACTGAAGGAATATTTGGCACATTTGCTTGATAAACTACTTAAATAAAATCAAAACTGATGTGATACATTTTCCATTTTAACTGACTAATTAAGTGATCGATCGTCCCAGCAGTTGGGTTGGGGTTCTATAGCACTATATCAAATCTGGATCCATTATTGAATCGGCTTAACAATTAAGAATCCTTTTGAAGCCCTCATCAAATCTAACTAAGTTCAGTTGTCAGCAACATTTGAAAGAAACTAAATTTATGAATGATTTTAATGGTTTAGGTCAGTAATAACTTCTCTTGGCTGAGATTCTGCAGCTTTTAATGCTAGTCTAATTTACGTTCACAATCACAAGCTATAGCCTAAAAAGACCATACAAAGTGTTGATTAAATATGTAGGCTACCTGACATAATTAAATAACAGCTGTAGTCTAGTACTTTGGCCCAAATTTTAATGCTCCAAATTCTTACTTCCAAATACAGTCATCCAGGTCATAGTTATCCAAGAAAGGTTAAATCAAGGGCAACTGGACTTGAGAAGATAGACAGATAGAAGTCTTATTCTGGGCTTCTTCAGTTCTGACTGACTGCTAGGGAATCCCAGCCATTTTACCACTGTGGTATCCATCAGTATCCATCCAATTGGTATCCGTCACCTTGATGATGAGAGGTGGCTGCGGCTCAGGGGTTAAAGTGGCCGTCCACTTATCACTTACTGGCTCCTCCAGTCTGCATGTCGAAGTATCCTTAGACACGTTACTGAATCCCAAATTGCTCCCGATGGCTGTGCATGTGTGAATGTGTATTACTGTTTCTGGTGGCAGAGGCACCTCAGCCTTTGAGTGTGAATGGTAGTGTAAAAGCGTATGAGTGGTCAAAAGCTTAGAAAGGCGCTGGGAATCCCTGCAGTCAGTTAGAACTGATGAAGCCTCTTGGGTAAGAGCCGAAACATTTCAAGTATCTTTTACCAAGGTCGGTTGTCCTTGATTGATTAAGCTCCTTCCTGGGATGCTCCAAATACTGTAATGCTGCCAAGCCAAGAGAGCCGAGATGTTTCAGCCTGGACCAAAGTGGTGAATCGACTGATCCTTCTTGTTTAGGTACTATACTGATGATATTTGGCACTATATTGTATTCAATGATTTTTTTGAAGCATTGAACTGACAATGTTGGGCACCATCAATGTTGATTAATGTGCATTGTCCCTGGTAAATAAATCCATCCATTCATTGTCAACCGCTTATCCTGCGTACAGGGTCGCAGGATAAGCGGTTGATCCCAGCTTACATCGGGCAAAAGGCGGGGTACACCCTGGACAGGTCCCTGGTAAATAAATAAAATAAATATATCAAATCAAATTAGACAGAGTCGTTGCCGTTGCTTGAATGTGTATGTGCACCTGTATATCACATCCACCTCCGACATGTACACAGAATGGTAATAATAATTTACTCCTGCATGCTTTGCACTCTGCTCATTACACTATTGTCTCAATCTATCCATTTTGTTTTCTTCATAGTGTGTATATATGTGTTCTAAATACTGTAGCCTGTGTTTGATTTTATTACTGTATTATTGTGTTGTATAAGTAAGCACATTATGAGCATTGTACAATCCAGAGTCAGTATGTGTACACATACCTGGCAATAAAGCTGATTCTGATTCTGATAGCGAGAGCTACATGGTTAGCCTGGTTAAATTACAAGGAAAAACAAAGGTTTAGATACAGACTTTTTGCCATCAGAGCTTAGAAAATTCAGATATTTTGCCAACAAGGAACAAGAACCAATACAGAACCGTCTATCGCAAAAAACCCACATAGCACTAGTTGTATTGTGTAGCTCTTAAGGACAGCACTAACCAGCACATATTTTTGTCTTGTTTTTCACATTCAGGATGCTAATGTATTCCCTTCTCCACAGCTCAGCTGATAGAAACACACCTTATTCACAGTTTTTTTAGTGTGTTGTAAAAGTTCATTTTAAATGTGCCTGATGGCTGGATGGAAACAGCACTTAAGAGACAGAGAACAGAGCGACAGGAAGGGGAAGAGAGACAGACAGAAAGGAAGAAATGAGAGAGGGTGCCTGTGGAAAACCAACCACAGGCAGTGTGGTTAGCAGTGATAGGCGCTGCTGTGATTCTGTGGATGTGTGTGTGTGTGTGTGTGTGTGTGTGTGTGTTCATGCATATTCTTGCCCAGAAATGTGCAGAGTGGGAAGTGACTGCACTCTTGATTTTCCCTGTTTATTATAACTGTGTATTTGTTGTTATGTTTAAGGCACCAGGCCCCATTGTTGGCTGTTTTCATTACAATATATAATGTATGCAGAGCTTGTGATCACATGATTTAAGCCCTCTATGTTTATGTGCTTTGTGCTCCTAATTGATAAACCTGACTAAACATAATTGCATAAAATGGTTGGTCCAAATGAGCAGGGTATTCTGGCGTGCAGCAAGCCTCTTCTCCACATCCAATTCTTTCACACGGCCTGTATTTAATCAGTAACTATACTGCTGAGCGGGGAAATTCACATTTTCTGTCTGATTAAGATATAAACTCTTTGATCATGAAAGCATGATTCAATACATTTGCTACTGACCAGCTGGGGTTTACACCTTTTTTCCTAATGTTGTCCAAATAAAACGACCCCTTTGTGACTTCTTCTGGTCAAAGCCTCACAAATAAGTTTAGATCACAGGAAACCAGTTTTCACTGAATCCAGCTCTTCTCAGTCTGAGCCCTGAGACCTCTATGACATAATGCATGACACAGAAACACATTGTACATCTACTTTATAAATTCACATCAAGTCGGGTTTGTCCTATTTTCTTGAGAACAGTTGAAGAGTTTTTGCCCCCCAGGCCTTCTGCGATGGTGAATCAAATCAAACAAGCTAAAAAGGCTAAATCATTTTCTGGTTGAGCTGTTCACCATATGCATGGCTTGACAGGGTGGAAGTCACTTTTGTTTTAAGGCATCACGAGCCAAAAACGTTTCAGAACCCCTGACACTGCAGTGTTCTGCAGTACAAATCTATCAAACTGCATCTTATCCATCAGAACAAAGTGCAGCAGACTGAATTTAATAAAAGGACTATTTTGTCTTGAAGGTCTCATGACAGACTCCTCTGTGAACTGATGGCAGAGGGTTCATGAGAACACTATTATCATTAAGAAATGTTGTTATGTGATTTTATATATGGAACTTTTTTCATATTTCACACATAAGGAAGTTCCTAATTAAAATATTTCAAAGCTGTTTTATTTGACAAAGACAAAGACCATAGATGCCAAAATATGCAATTAAGTATTGCACTTTCAAAAAGTTGGGGAACTTGAAAGAGATGGTTTAAATCAAATCAGTCCAGATATTTAGTCCCTAGTATGGCTGAATCTCCAAATACACTGGATCCAACATTACCCATAGTGCAGTCTTTTCACTAGACCCTTCAATCAAACAACATATGACCAATTCAACTACAAAAAGGCATCTAAATGTTTTCCAAGATTTCTTACTTTTTTGGAGCTGTTTCACCACCATCCACAATTTATTCTGATTGTAGTTATACTGCATTGTTGTTGAAGATCAATCACACGAAGTATTTAGCAACACTGCTTTGAGCATACTTCATTTTGCCACTCTACACACTACATACTCAGAACCTGCAGTGTGTACTGGAGTATGGAACTGAGAGGTAGCCTTTACATGTCTCCAAACATAGTTTTAATGTCTTGCATGCATGCTATAACCTATTCCATCAACTCTCAATACCTATTTTCAAAATCTGGAGGTTCTTTTTGCTTTAGTACATTTCTAAATGCTTACATATGCCTGTTTCAAATGAAAGCCTGATCGTCTTTGCAGGTAAATAGCAGAATTTACAGTATCTGCCAACAGACACCCATAACAATTTATCTGTAACCCAATTACTGCCAATAAACTGGCATGTAAAAGCACTGGTTGGGAATTAGTGTTTTATTTTATATTCAGAAAGGTTAGTGGGTAAGGGTTAGTAATTTATAAAAGTATTTCAAAAGTGTGTAAGTTTACATTCTGAGACACAGTGCTGGCAGAAGGGCAGTGAGATAAATGAATATAATCAAGTAAATGGGCTACAGTCTGGAAGAGCTACTCGGTAATGGCGGGGGCGTATTTCCCAAGAACCCCCCCAGTTCTGAATGTGCCACACAAGGGCAGCTTGATCAATGCACTACTGGGATATGATCAATATCCTTGCTGGAAAAAAAAGGCTCAACAGTAGTTTATCTCTGAAAACCCCAGCAGACACACACACACGCACGCACGCACCAAAGCTACAAGCCTTACATTATGATAAGAAGTTGGAGAAAGCAAGAGTTTACAGTAAAGATAAGGGTGCAAGAGATACAAAATCAAGCCCCTCAAGTAATGCTGCAAGCTTGTGTACAAGTCTTTACAGTGACATAGAAGTTTGAGCTCAAAATTGAAGCCTAATTCACATAAACTGACTGCAAACGCATCCAACTGCATGAAGCTCATGCAACTTTCCTGTTACCTTAAATCAAAATGACTTCTTACTAAAGGCATAGAATCATCAGTTTACTCACAGATCTGTAAGACCTGATGACGGTGCTATGAAAAGTCAGAGGGTCACCCAACTTATTACAGTTCATCCTGAGGGGAACATGAATGTTGAGATATTTAGGTCTGGACCAATGTGGTGGACCAACCAACATTAGCATTCCTACAGCCACGCTGCGAAGTAAACTCTGATGTTAGCTTTAAGGTTTCAGTTCAGTTGCATTCAGTCGGTGGCACAAAAACTGGAGCTGACTGCTTATTAACTCCTGTTAGTGATTAACATCAGTATCAGTGCGATGTTGGTGGACTGTCCAAACAACGAGTACGGCCATGAGGGTAAAGCAAACAGTGTGTTGATCTTGTATCTGCAGGACACTGAGGGTCACCGTGAGGAACACAGACTTTGACCTGAGGGGATTTATCCTGTCTAATCTGACAGATTCAGGAAGAGCGGTGTGACTGCTGATCGAGAAAACTCCTGAATCATTAAATCAGTGTGTCAGCATCTACAAGTCCATATTTTAAAGTCAATATTAAGGCAGGAAAGGTAAAAAGATAAACAGACAGGCGGCCAACAGTCAAACCAAATCCTGTGACATGGTGTGGCCCACGAGGCCCAGCTGTAGCAGTGCTATGACAGGCTTAACACACTTGCAGATAAAATGACACACACATTTACATAAATGAACACACACAAATTAAGGGACATGTGAACCTGTACACACACACACACACACACACACACACACACTCAAGCAAAGATTAAAAGACAACAAAGAGAACTAAACAGGATTAAAGCCTCACTAAATCTTCCAAAACAATTTTCTGTCTGCTAAATGCTCACAACCACTGCTGAGAGAGAGTGTGTGTGTGTGTGTGTGTGTGTGTGTGTGTCGTGGTGACAGCTGGGTGTTGATAGATAAACTCTGTCTAGGAGCGAAGCCAGAGGCCAACTTCCTTCTTCTCCCTGTCAACCCAACCCGTGCAGACAAAAATATAGAGAATAATATTTCATGAGTTTCAGTTCAGTTAGAGGCTCCTGCTGCGTCATTTACAACTCTGGACATTTTCTACACAATGTGCTGGCTTTCTTAGCAGTTTGGATGGGCAGTGCCTTTAGATGTGATTAAACTGACAATGTAGCATGGTTAGCTGGAAGAAGAAAAATGTCATTTTAACAAATGTTTGGGCCATGATCATCGTCATTATACTCCACTGACCATGCTGCTATTATTTTAAATTAACTAGCTCTACGTTGTTTTTCAAGCATTCATGTCAGCATTCATGAAGATATTTTCGGAAAGGGACATTTTATATATGTTTACTTTTTAACGTTTATTATAAAACTAAATAATAAAAAATGTTAGTCCTAATGCTAACTGCTCCAAATTTCTATTTCTACATGTTTCATAATACATGTCAATAAGAAGGAGCTTAAAGGAAGTCTTCTTCATACTGCATGGACTAGGCTAGTGGTTTCCTCTTGCTCACAGTCTTTGTGTTACCTATGTGTATTTTGCTGAGCTCTGATATTGGAAATACACAAGGTCACTATATTTCAAGTATTCCAATAGAAATGACCTAAAAGACTATGTGGTGTTCCCCACCCTGAATATAAAACCTCCATCTAAAACAATACTCCCTGTTCCCCTGTTGGGAAAGCCAGTGTTCTCCTCTGGTGTCGGTGGGCTGGGCTGCATGACTCACCCCCACTCCTCCTGAGAGAGATAACACTGGGAAGCATGCAAAATCAATCAGCCACGGCCCTGAAAGGCCAATATGTTGCTAATAAACACACACAGGCAGAGTGAATGCTGAGCTGGCAGACAGAGCTCTGCAGTGGTATACCTGCATTACACACTCTGTCAGGGCATTAGCATGTGAAGACAGCACAGGGCTGAGAGATGAATCACAGGCAATAAGAGCCGCAGCCTCGACCACTATCCTCACCTGTTGTTCACAGGTCCATCCGTTTACTGACCCACCATGCCTTCTGCTCAACAGCTGGCAGCCTTAATGCGCTTGGATATGTGTTGAACACACTTCACACATGGCTGCAGTCCAGGCCTACAAAGACACGTGTTGTTTTCCTCTGCTGCTACTCATACATTTTTAATCATTATAGAAACAGTGTACGACCGCAACATGTCGTTTAAAGAAGCAGAGCGGCCATGGGTTTTTCTTTCTTTTTGGCACAGCTGAATGAGAGATTTTTATATTTCTAGCTTTCAGCCATGTTGCTGGTATTGCCTTTAACAGAGGGAGATGTATATTGACAATGAAAGGTTTATGTTGTGAAATCTCAGAGAAACGTGTCATAAAAGCCTTCTATTAATATTTGTTATTGTTTATTGATATTATCATCCAACCTTTAACATGCCTGTATCATAGTTGTTTCCTGTTTCGTTGAGAATCCCATCCTCTACATCAGTGCTGACTAATTTACGCATACTGTCTTTGCTTACTTATGTCTAGAAGGGCAAATGACTTCGGTTGCTGTGATTATGATCGATGTTGGACTAGAACCAACTGATATTTTAATAAAGTGACAGCACATACATATATTTCACTAACTCAAACAATTGGATTTAGAGGTAACTTGCTCTTTGACTACATATTCTTTAATGCTGTATCCTTTTTCATCAGGATGCATTAACAAATAAATGTCATACTGAATTGTGCATTAACTCAGTTACTGTCATTTATTATATCATATATTCCACAGACTGAGAAGCACTCAGCGTGAGTCAACGGAATACTGAGTAAACTTTACTCACTGTGCTTGGTGTTATTTGCCAGTGTCGGTGTCACTGCTAGTTTCCGAGCGACACAGTTGTCATTTTTACGCCCAGCGCGCATGGTGGCAGCAGAAAGTGACTGCACCTTTGAGCCACAAAAACCTGGTCTAAAGTAAATATTTTCCTGCTATTTAAAGGGCGCATTATTCACATAGTAAGGTGCATTATGCGCCGGTTAACTAGCAAAAGCGGAGTTGGACACACCTTAAATGCACTTGTGCCATGTAAATTGTTTTTGCTCCTCCATCTGACTTTTGGGGCCCTAAACTGCTAGTGGCCCCAAAAGCCTCACATTTTTCTATAATTGAATTATTTTTGCAAGACTAAAGTACTGTATGGACCAAGATAGGCCTCTGCATTATTTAGCTAAACCTGTAGACCTGTCCTGAACAGCATCCCTGTTCTTGCTCTTTTCATATCGGACTATTCTTTACCTCACGGTTTACATCTAACAAGGGCCCAACAACAAGTCCCCCTAAGAGGTCAACCCTGCCGTGTGCATTATGTTATATGTATGTTATGTTAAGTGAGCTGTCATATTGTTTTACATCCCACAGAGTTCTGTATCATAGTGTATCTTACTGCATCAGGTTGTTGTGCATCAGCATAAATCAACACAATCATAATGAATCGCTGACTTGCTCAGAGATATAAATCTGCTTTGTGGCGGATTTTCCATTTAACACACACACACACACATAGGAGTGAGATCAGGAGTGCTTGTGAGCTTGCAGGCGGAGTACATAGTGAAGTGGTTTAAAGAGAGCCTCATCTTAACCAGAGCTCCCATCTGTTATTCCCACAGTGTTGGACAGGCAATCGATATCTGGAGCGCAGATCTGCGACAACTGCTGATTGTCTTGGTGGACTCTCAAAGCTAAATGAGATTTACTTCATTATAAGCTTTATCTAATTGTAGCAGCGCCAGTACAAAACCACAAAATAGCCCCTGGAGAATTTAGACTGACCACTAGAGCTGTGGTCACAAAGTATGTTTCCAGTTCATGTCTAAGAAAACAATTCCAGCCACTGTCCATTTCTAACAGCACAAAAGAAGCTGGCACTCTGAAGGTGAATTATATCTGTTATACTATATTTTATAAATCCTTTTACTGGCTTCAAGTGATTTTCTTGTGATGGTTTGGCCTTCAGAGCATTTTCATCTACATCAAAGACAGCATTTATTTAGTTGAAGGGGCCTGAGCACCATAGCAACGTTGTTCGTTGTGAATGTGACAGAGTTAAGCAGAGCCTGGCTCCTCTCCCCTCTATGCAATCTTAAGACAGAGCCGTCTGAGCAAACAACCTACAGCAATCAGTGTTCATTATCAATTCTTAATGCTATGCGTGTTAGGGCTCTGATCAATGCCTGCATTGATCTGCCTCTAATCACACTACACACACACATTAGACACGCAGACAGACTGACAGATTAGCCGAGTGGTTAGAGGAGCACACGGCGCCATGTTGAGGCTGATCCACCCACCCAGCCTCCCGCCACTGATAAACTAGAGCGTGGGTGAGGAGGCGCATGGGAACAAACACTGATGAGTCTCTGGGGACAGCAAGGACACTTAGAGACAAACACATTATGTTACCACACTGTTATTGTTCTTTAGTGTCTTTATTTTGTCTTCACAGCGCTTTGTGGCACCATAGTCGTCTTGTCAAGTACCAAAAGTCTGCATTAACTTTTTGGTCAAATTCATAATCTTATTTCAAATGTTTCTCTGAACACTGAAAACTCAGGAGTTGTATTGGCATTAGTTCTGCAAAATGTTGACATGCCTAGTTCTATGTATCTATTTTTATTTTTTTCCATTAATGTTGTCTTTTTAACTCAGTGCGACTGTAACCGCTGGTTTTGTATTGTGTTATGATACAGAGAGCCAGACCAGGATATCTTCGGAGGCGATCTCTGTTTGCTCTGACAAAAGAGGTAAATAGCAAAATCCTCCGGTCAATTTAGGGCTGCTCCATTATGGCAAAAATCATATTCACAATTATTTTGGTCATAATTGAGATTATTTAACACGATTATTAATTGACTTAAGAAACAGCATGCATTTACTAAACTTTTAAAACTGAATGCTTCATATTTAAAAATGATTACGCATTATCCCAAACTCCCAAGAAATAATAAGGGCAGGTGACAGGTGAAGTACTCGAGTTGATGACAACAGATGCAGTGACTCCAACCAACAGTAAGAAAAGTATAAATATGGTATTACATTAGAAGACAGGGACACCGTAAAGCCAGGTAAAGCAACACTGAACACGCCTGGTTTAGTAGAAGTATAAATAAGGTGTAAATTGTTAAGGTTACTGTAACCCAGCAGGGGCACCCACTCAACAGTCGCATTATGCGCTGGTCGTTTAGACGTCTGTGGCGAGCTGTCATTTCACGAGCTGGGGCTGTGTATTTAATAGATAGACGCGGAACTGCAGAAGAAGGATGAATGCCAAAGAAGTTCTGGCAACGACATGAGTGAGGGAGAACCTGATGGAGGAGAGGTGACAGCGAGCATGAGTTTGTAAGTATGTGTGTGCGTGTTTGAGAGAGAGAGTACTCCGTTTCTTTATTCTCATAGTGTCGGCTAACTAAAACAGCAAGTTATTATTAGCAAAACTTTGCTTTTCAATTTGTTACAGTTAGGCTAGTAGACCCAAGTGGAGGACTAAGAGAGGGAGGAGTTAGATAAAAGAGGAATATTTATTGCAGGGTTTAAGGGACGGGATGCGAGTTAGACTGGAAGACTAGATGCTGCAGTGCAGAGCAGGGGGAACTGTAGCTGAGAGTCCAGAGCTGAATCCAAGAGCGCCATTTTAAGAAGCAAGTTATTATGCAAAATTCACTTTTAACTTTAATTTTTTGAGGCTAAATGCTCTTCTTCTACAATCGGCCTAATATAATATTTAAATGTGCTCATTATGTTGTTGTTTGTTTGTTGTAGCCTATAGTTTAGTGATGAACTTTAAAATGTTGGCTATTTGACTATTTGTAAAATGAAGTGGTGCTAATTAGCAGAGTTTCAGGAGCAGGACCAGACATCAACCACGTCATTGCCAGCATTTCCATAAATACCCACACGTCGTAACTCCTCTTCTTCGCTCCCGTATCCTGCATCCCCCCCCCCCCACCCCTTTCTCTGTCCTGCCTCCTGATCTTCTCCCTCTCCATAGGGTTATAAGGGGGTCCGTCATGCCCGGGTGCTACGGCGGATTTCCCTATCGTAGCTTCCCCACAACGCTTCGAATGTCTATTCAGCAACTGGAAGCCTCGTACATCTTTCGTTTTCGATCATCAATAAATCACTTAATCGTACCTGTTGATTGTGTGGTCCTTACTAGTGAATCCTCAGTTTAAAGTGCTCCCACAGTCAGGTCGAAACAAAATTGACAAAGAATGTTAACGCAACAGTATTACCAAAGCTTCAAGGAAAATACAAAAAATCTTTTCAATTATAGTTATTATTATTATTATAGTTCATCGATTGAATAAAATTAAATAACTGTATTCCTATATATTGATATAGAATAATATTATCTAATATTTTTAATTTCTTCACATCTTCTTTCATTAAGGCTGTGTCTCCTTCTCCCAACGATAACAGCAGCCATCTCTGCGTAACACTTGGCGGTTTGCACCTTCCTCTCAAATGTATTAAATACAGATGCTGTTGCACTCACATGAAATTGCTTTTAGGCATGTTAGGTCACATTGCGTGTAGTAAATAAATGCATTTGCATGTTACCCTCCCATTACTTTTCACAATAAAATTTAAACTCCCCAAATATTATTATATTCATTAAGGCAAAAATAGTAAATGAACAACAGGTGCTATCTTGCACTTTTGAAAGACGTCATTCTGGGTGCACCGATAGTAGATCAGCTTACATGCTAATTTGTTGGTGATATCAAGTTTGCACACGTTTTTACTCAGGCAAACCTTTTGTAAATCTGGCCCATAATGTAAACCAGCAAGCAATCCATTTCTGCTTTCTGCTTTTATTTATACCTCCAGCCCAGTGCCAGTTAAAATTCAGAATGCACGTCTGCCTGTCCCCTTCAAAGAAAAAAAGGGTTGGACACAGGAGAGCATAAGAGAGACGGGGAGAAAAAAGAGGAGAGACAAAGACACACACAGACAGCCATGGGGGAATCTGGGATCTCAAAGCCAATGAGACAGTGAAGATCTCCACTTTTAGATCTGTGCCCGGGCTAACGTGAGACTACTACCAATTATCACCTCCTGCACCTGCCAACAAGCACACACATACACACATGTAGCACGCCTTGTTCCTCCCTAGTCTAGCAGTGGGGCTCTCCTTTTCGGCAGGGCTGCTGGGTGTTAATGAACCCATCTCCTCCGTGTTAATGAAGCCATTCACATCCCCCCGCCCCCCCCACCCAAAAATCCTCCACAACCACCACCTGAATTTCGACATGGCCCTGGATAAAGAGTGCCAATCTGTGGACTAAAAGGACTTTCATGTGAAATAAACCTTTTATCCAGCTCAGGAACAGGCATTTAGAGCTGTCACAAGTGCACACGCATATTCTCCTCCACTCCATTTTGCTCGGGGCTACAGGCACGCCGCAGCGCACACCAAAGATATCCCTGAGGAAAATGCTTCGGGGAAATCTTTGAGGTGGAAACGGGAGATCTTTAGGAAGTCTGGTATCAGGTTACGTGATGTGAACAGTGTGATGGCTGTGTGTTCATGCACTGAGCATGACCCTGGAGGAGTCTAGGTACCTGAGGGCCTGAGTTCTTTTAAGCAGTCCATGATAAGGATGGGCGATATGTCCTGAAATCCATTTCATGATTAAGTGTCACGTTTAGCTCAGGAGTTATAGATAAACAAAAACCTTGTAATTACACTTGTGCACAAGGCTTTCTAACAGTGGACTCACAGTCATGGCTGAGCAACATTTATTTAACATATCCAGTCACTAAAGCTGCGTTGACTGATTTGTCACCATGGTGTGAACACAACATTGCATTCAGTAATCAGTAAGGTGACATATTATCACCCCATAAAACTGTAAATGGGAATGTGTTAGCACAAAATCAGCATTCATTTCAACCCCATTTCACCAGGCAAGAAGTAAAAAGCAAAAACTTTCTTTACATTCAATACCAAAGTTTTTTTTTTAATTCTCACTTTCTACAGTATCTGCTAGGGCTAAACAATTTGGGGGGGGAAATGTAATTGCGATTTTTCTGCAAGATATTCTAATTACGATTTGCGATTTATGTATTTTTTTTAAGTTTAGCTTAAGTTCAATATTCACTGTCGGTCTATTTTTGACGGAAGCAGCATCAAGTAGAGAGCAGAGCAGATGAACCGGGCAGGAAGTCAGACACAGAACGGCATAGAGAATCCGGTAAGTTTTCAAAAAAAACACCCTGTGGAGACTCCCGATCATATATCAACTATCAACACAGTTAAAACAGACAAAAAAGAAACATTAAACTGCGTAGCCTAACTCATATGTCCCCCGCACATTTCAAAATCGACGTTTGTCCCCTTCACTTTTTTCAGGCGATTTCGGAGTTGGCTCATAGCCTATCAAGATGTGCTACTTAGGGGTTCTGCGCATGCGGATGACCCACAAGCGTGGTCTGTTTGGTATGCCGTTGAGAAAGTGGCTGATCGTCAGTAACATAAAAAAAAAATCATTATTAGTCTACCAGAATACGCTACCCCTGATATCTTAAAGATGGCATAATATAATATTTCAGCATGCTTCCCATATCTCTGTACAGTACACATGGAGTGAGTAGTGGTGCAATAGAAAATGATTCTGTGGTGGGAGCATTATTTGATAGGGATATTAGTCTACAAGTAACGCAAATTTGCAAAATGAATAAATTAAATAAACAAAGTCATTGGCACATTTTCACGTTCCTTTTTTAAAACTGTACTTTTACTCTTTACTCTAGCATTTTCTTTAGGCCAGTAATCTACTTTTAACTGCGCTTCATTTTCGATTGACACCTTCATAATTCAACCAGTCTTTAATACGCATCAGGCTTCATTAACCGAAACGAGCTGTCATCAGGCTGTGTGCGTGCAGTTACGCAGAAGAGCCCTGCTGTCGGACGCTTGTCACAGTCACAGAGCTGGGCAGATGCAAACATTTAGAAAATCAGGCAAGTGTCTTTTCATTTTAAGGCTTTATTGTCCCACTAATACAACTGAAATCAGTGAGCGCACACCATGGCACTGCTGGCCGTGTAGGAAAGCTGCCTGCGTCGCTCTTTAACAAGCCGGTAAATAAATACTTTCACTTTCCAGTAACGGCGCATTTAAAGCGTATTTACTCTCTGCAGAGCAAACACAGACACTGTAACATGTAAGTCAGATGATCCCTGGATCGATTCTGATATATTAACAGTATCCTGTTGTCTTAGTATCCCAATGTATTTTGATAGACATTAGCCGGTTTCTTTCTCATCAGTTAGGCTACTATTTGTTTTAGTGATGTCTGACGGTCCATAAACAGAATGTTGCAGGTGAAACTTATCTTTGCTTTCACTCAGCAGCTACCAGTTGTTATTAATTCACCAAACAGTCGTTTTTGAGATGCAGAGAGAGAGAGAAAATATGGGTGGATAAAACAGTCCTGTGGGGCTTTACGCATGACGCACAGCTTCCTCTGTATGCAGGCTTACCTGCGTCAACAATGAGCCGCTCACGTGTTACTGACAATGATTCTTTGCATTGTAAAGATTATTTAGATGCTTTAGGAATAATCAGATTGTTTTGGCTGCCTGTGCTACTGCAAAGCAAGCGGTTTGGTTGGCTACATGTCCATAATAAAATATACAGGCAACAAGAGTGGCTAGGAAGCAAGCTGATATTTTAAAGTGATCTTATCAACACATTCATGGAGATTTAAAAAGGAAAATAATTGTATTCAACAGAAATAGCAAAATTAATCAACTAGCACAGCAAATTGCATTCCCTAGAAATAACCATGTTACTCAGCTGTTTCTAACCTGATGAACAGCAGATTAAATATATTATTAAATATATTGTACTTTTACTTGAGTAGGTAATTTTTTTTCTTTTATTTGATTGACTTTTTATGGGAGTAATTGTACGTTTTCCTGAGTAAAGATTTTACTAGCAGCACTTTCGGAGAGTTAGAGAGGAGTTTCTAGTAAAATGTATTTTAAAGGCTCATTTAGTTATGTACTGTACTTGCATAAAATTCTCAATAATGCAGGAATAAAGGTCTCTAAATACCCAGAGCCCCGACAGATGCTTTGTCTGGAGAGCGGGCTGACCAGGGACAAACTCCTGGGCCATTTGTTTGCCCCTGTCCTTGACCTTAAAACAATGTGTCCTGAGGGGTGTATGTGTCTCTGCTACGTGTCCATAAACAATTTAAAAGTAGTCAAAATTGTCACACTGAGATGAGCATCCTAAAGTATTTTAAGAGGAAGAGGTCAGAGGTCACAGGAGTAGGAGTAGAAAAAAGTAAGGAGGATGAGCTTGTAAGTTGTATGGATATCTACTAGACATACTGTATATTCTAATATTCACAAGACAGTTCTGTGTTCACAAATATTTGTTGCAGGGAGAGTCAGGGCCAAGTGAGACACAGGAAACATTAGGATAACTAAATACAATTGTACTGTAGCTAGCTACATTAACTAGCAGCTGTTCCATGGTTTTTATTGTATGTAGTCGGTTTTGTTCAATTATATTAAACTGCACCTGAGTTTTCATAATCTCCCCTCTCCAGTCTATTCTCCATCTTCTGTCACTGCAAATACCCTCTTTCAGCCACACTATTAAATACATTCTGTTCTCAAAAGTCATTAGAAATGAGCATTTAAGTGCTTTATTAAAAAAAAAAAAATCATAGCCCTTCTGCGTCCCCCCCAGGTTCAAAGTCGCTCTTACGCCCCTGGCCTAACTTATCATGGTAAAAGTACAAAAAATAAGGACAACTGATCAAATCGGCACACTCTGAACAAGTCAACAAAATCAGGCAGGCAAAAGACTCTTATTCTGAAATGCTCCATATGTAGCCTGCACAGAGCGGAACGGGCTCACAGAGAGCTGTGATCCGTAATTGAAGCACACAAAATGACATATTCAGGCATGTGATTGGCAAAGGGCAAAAAAGCAGGAAAATATACTGAGACCCCCCTCACCATCACCACCATCGCAACCTCTCTACAATAATTATTATTTTGTATTCATTTTTTACCAAACTTCAACAGCTAAATGTGCAACATGAAATAACTGAGTCTATAACTAAATATTATAAGTACTAACTTTCAAATTAGTTCAGTAGAATAAGAATAATAGTAGAATAATAGATTATTTTTAATGAATAAGAGACAGCAGCAAAGGTTGTCGCCTGTTTAAGACCTGGTGGCCTAAAGATACAGTTATATTATTCAGGAAACTCAGATCAAACAGCAGATCAGTCTCTCTCTGTTGATAAACTGTAGGAAAAAGTTTGACATTTCAACTCTGGCAGCAGGCGTGTGCGTGAGAATGGCCGCGACAGTTTTATGGGATTGCGGCAACTACACAGAGGCTGTTGCCATGGTTAGGGGCTTGTTTGCCTGCCTGTTGATGAGGAGAGCAAAGCGTGCGGATTAAAGCCTCATGAAAAGGCCTCATATAAACCCTGTCACAACCATTCACAAGAAATTAATTTATAACATGCCAAAACCTTTAACATAAGGACGACATAAAAAGCAACCATTCATACAGAAAACTGTAGCCTATATAGGTTACATGACTGATCAATCAACAACAACGTCATAGTAAACATTAGAGATAGCATATAACAAGCAATAATTAAAACAGACCCAATTTATCCGGTCCTTATTGTCAACTCAGTGTTGGAAAAGTTACTCAGAAATAAAATAGCTACTTACGAGTTACTTAGCATATACTCCTTAAAAAAGTAATATTAGCTACTCTACTTATTACTGGGTGATATAACGCCACTCTCTCCCAACGAGTCCAAGCATCAGTGGCAGCAGCCGCCGGAGTTTTCCCGAGTTTCACGTTGCTGCGCTACTTTAGCTGATGTTTTAGTTAAGTAAAGATGTAGAACTGTTCGCGGTTGAAAACTTTTTGCTGGTCGCACAAAGTTTACAACGGACGACAATGTTCTTTGCAACTTAGACTGTGACACAATAATGGCGATAATGTAACTTACAGCTGTCTAAAATACCTCTCTCTCTGTTCTACTGTCTTCCTATAGCTTCTTGGCTAACAGCTGACTTGAACAACATAAGGTCCGGTGCCGCTGAGCTGCAGCGCGGTTGCGCATTTACGTCAGGGATGGTGCGTTCAGTAGCAGCGCTACTTTGATTAGTAACTGTTTAGGAAATAGTAATCCGTTACATTACTCTTTACTGGGAAAAGTAATATTACAGTATTAAAACTCTACACACTTCAGCCTGTAGATGTCCTCAAATCCTTTCCATTTTACTCGGCCAGCTCCTGTAGCCCCCCCCCCCCCTCCACGCTTTGGTGGACACGGGCCCTAACTCCCTTCTGCAAAGTCAGACTCTTCGGTGCATGTCCAGCCACCACCCTGACCTCTGCACCCATACTTTCCGCCTCGCTGCATGAAGGGCACACCGGCTGTGCATCGGCATGTAGAGTTAGACCTAAATCGTTAGGTGCAAAATGTCCAACACTTTTCCTAGGGATACTGGGCTGTTCATTTGTACGGCTAAACGGTCAGAGGTTTTCCACTGAACAGCTGCCTGCTGCTGCTGGAAACGAGGTTGAAGAGAGAGCAGTGTTTGCAGGCTGAAAATAATGAGCTCAAATACATGAAAAAGGCTTTTCTTATTTACTGGTAAGTATCAAACCACAGGTTACTTGTGGTAGAAAAAAACCCCTCAACTTTAGCACTCATCTAAAGAAAATTTGAAGTACTCTATCCCAGATTACTACAGCAGGCCTTTTACTTACTTACATACTTCACTTACTGGTCATCTTTGTACAGAATATTCTTCTGATCTGACATGGCTTAAATCAAAGTGAACTGAAAAGCAGATTAATTTCCAAATGTAGGTTACTGTGGCACACTGTCTTCAGTTCTAATATCAACTCAAAATCTCTTGATTTGGAGCTCAAGAAGACTGGGCTCAGTCTTCCTCAACAAACTGTTAATGAGCTGACCAGCCAACAATCCATTTAGCAAACAGCCAGTATTACTGCTGGGTCAGACTCTTTGGTGTGAGACGCATGCTTTCAGTCTCATGCGCTCACAAACAGCAAAAAACAATATGTGTATCGAGCCAGTTCTATTAGAAGGCCTCTTTTTGATTTTAGGTGAGTTTTATTTATGGATGAAAAAATCCACATGGTGTGGATGTGATATATATATATATATATATATATATATATATATATATATATATATATATATATATATATATTGGGTTTTTTTTTAAATATACATACTACTCCAGTGAATTATAATAACCTCACAGTCTTCACATAGCCCCCTGGTCTCCAGCCTGAGGGTCATGTCCTAGGGAGGGGTCCAGGGCAGGAACTTCCCCTCAGTTTGGCCTTATGCTAACCCTATCTGCTCTGTGGGCCACAGTTGCCTTAAAGCCCTGGCTGAACTGCTCAGCTGATTTTGGAAATATGTGACAAACAGCAGCGTAATGAAGTGTTGCAGTGCTGCAGAGATGCTGGCCAGCAGATCCTGTTCTCCAGATGTAAGAAAACAGCTTGTTTGGTACAGACCCCAACAAGTGTCGCATCATCATGATTTTAATCGTGTTTTTATAAACATGTGTGAAGCAAATATTATCATTCCCACTAATAATCGCAATTGTATTTTTTTTACCATTACAAAAGTTCGACGTGCCACGGACTCATTGTTATCCGTGAATTATTGAAAAGTTAGTATTTTAACAAGTTAGGAAAAAATTAATAAAACTAAAATCATCCCTAACCCTCAACTTAAATTTATCATCATTATTCATAATTTCTTAAAATCATTGTTTTATCTGATGGCCTTGCTGCCCTGGCAGTTAGCCTTTGTGCCCTCATAAGATTGACGACACCAAAGGTCAAGTGGCCCTGCCCCTAAAATGATTAAATTCCAGGCCACAAGATAAATGTCATGGATCAATCTGAGAGCAGAAAGGAATCTATTTAAACAGTTTACTTCCTCAGGCCTTTAAATGATTGAAGTAATCAGTAACTCAGTAACAGGTTATTCTTCGGCTGAGTGTTTACAGCTGGTAGACATACACAACCTGTGATGAGCAGCAGCAGCTTCCTTTAAAAACAGGTCACAAGCCAAACAGGTTAAAACCACTGCATTAAAGTGTCAGCAGAAACACGCAACAGAAGAAAGCAGCCCAGGTGCTGGCAGCATTCACCAGCGCTTCCTATCTGCCCAGCAGTTTAGGAATCTAAAGAAAACACATTTACACAAGTATGCATTGTGGCAAGTATTACTGAGCCCATCAAATTGTCCAAGAAGACATAACAGAGTGCAGGAAGACTGTGAGTAAGCTATGAATATAGCCTCGGACGAGAGAAGAGTCAAGCTCGTCTGTAACGCCTTCTAACATCACTGAAACATGCGTTTAAGAGCTCCCCAGCTCACTGCACTGCCGCACAAACACTGTCTTCATCTTTTCATTGGAAGCTATTTCTAAGTTTACAGTCTTGCTCTAGAGACAGGTTGTGAGTCACACTTTCTAGCCACGCTCAGGACTGCACGACTGAAGGTTTACGGTAAACGTTTGAGTGAGTGCACGTAAAGAAGTATGTCTGAAACCTGGAGGCCAGGATTGCGTTTGTTTGTCTGTCTGTGAGACGTGGGCTAAACTCTGAATGACAGGACATGCAGACACAGACACACACAGCTAATCCTCGTAGGACAGCTGTCTCCCTGTCCACACAAACAAACACACACACACACTATCTTCACACAAACAATGTGGGTAAGGGCTTTTTCCAGCCATATACCACACAGCTGGATTATGGATGTAATGAATGCTGGCTTTGAAATAGCATCATCTTAAAATCAACAACCCCCCCCACCACCACCACCACCACCACCACCATCCCCTCCCCCTCCTCCTCCTAATGCACAATCCCATAATCCTCCCTGAGCCAAGCCTTCCCCCAGAGATGGGACCACTCCCTGCTGCTCTGGACATTGGGACAAAATATTTGGGTGTCTGATACTTTGCATTAAAACCTCCACCAGCAAGAATCACATGTCAAAGCAACGTGTTTGCATCAGCTTTTGGGTGGATTAGATATCCCTATTGTTCTCTTTGGGTTGGTAGAAGCAGCGGACCTGAAATAGCAAAATTATGATTGACAAGACACTGATTTTACAACATACAGGGCAGGTGTCATGTCGTCCAACATGGTGGAGGTGAGAGCAGGATTTTCCCACAACGTCTACAAAAGAAGACATGTGTCCTGGTTGTCCCCCTGGTTTGGTACTTTAGGATGTGAGGAGGGAGGGGGTTACGGCAGACCCTGAAATGACACATGCCAGGACCTGCCTTCAATGGCAGTACATGGTGTCATCATGTAACCTTAATTTCATGTGACCGAAGCTCTAAAACCAAAGTACAAGTACTTTAAAAAGCAGTGTTTTTGGGCAGCTGATTTACCTGAACCTCAAACAACCAGCATGTCCACATCCTGCCAACTCGAAGATCTGAACACATAGCAGTACTGGCCTTCAAATACCCAACTTAGGTAAATCTTTTAAAGTTTATTCTGACATTTTAGATGTCTTTGTCTGTCCTGTGGATCCACTCTGGAAACACAGAATACTTCCTTGTTTACGTCAAATCCAAAGATGCTGAATGTTGGTAACACACGCCGGCAGCTTGCACACAGAAATACTGCTGTAACTCAGCATGAAGCTCTCGCAAAGCTCATGAAAGGGTTAAAGGAGAAAAACTGGAGAAATGTAATGAAGGGAAAGCCACATGATTATGTGGTGTGAATCAAACAAACACACACACACACACAGAAACAGCCTGGACTGGCTGGGAATGTGTTTTGGTGGACCGCCGGGGTTAGCTGTCGTCCCAGATTAAAGAAAGAATTAATGATGTTTATAGTTGTGGACTGCTATGTGGAAATATGAAGTTCTCAGTTCATGCAAAGGTTTTTCTTTTGAAGCCACCTGCAGGATAACTGGAGGTAAATGGAGGGTTTCATCACAGATAAATGGTTTGGGCGTAGATGTTGGCCACTGTGTAACAGTAAATGCCCTCAGAGAAATGTGACAGATATGACGAGGTCATTTAAAAATAGTGTCCGCCAGAGATCACTAAAGAGTCTAGTGATACACTCTAAAATGTTTAACCAAACCAAATTTAAAGGATCCTTACCAAAAATAATGATTTATGTTATAAAAGCAGATTTTTTTAAATGAAAGATATCAACATCACTATCTGCCTCAAAGATCAAGTATCAGTATCAAACAAAGTTTAAAGTACTTCAAGAGGTAGAAAATACAGTAGTAGAAAGCATAATGAATATATTTCATTATAAAAGATTATTCGGTAAATTTTTTTAGCAATGTTTCAACATTACATATACTTTTGTTGAGTCAAATAATGAGCTCCAGAACCAATCTCAACCCAAGTGGGCCTTACAGGAGTTGAGATTGTTTTGTCACTAATAACCTGAATCTCAAAGTCCACTTCCATTTTGGGGCAGAGTCTCAGTGCATGATGAGATTTCTTCTTCTTGGTACAATTTGTAGTCTTTAACATGTATGACATGGTGTCACTTCTTTTACAGTGTCCATGCCAACTCATTTTTCAAACCACCCGTGCAGTGTCTCTTCAAATATCATTTCCTGTATCCAGATCTCGAAGGAGGTGGATTTGTCCCACTAACACTTTCTTCATCATTGTGCATACCATATAATCATATCCATTGTATACTGTACAGCTATGTGTGTGTGTGTGTGTGTGCATGCTGATGTGTTTTTGGTGTCTAGGGCAGGACAATGACTAGGATGATAGCAGCAGAGCCCTAATTGAATGTGACATGCCCTCCTGATTATATTACCCCACTATTAGATAGACAGACACACACACACACACACACACACAAGTTCTCTCGGGAGCACAATACATTACAGTACACAGTACACCATGGGATCTTTGGGTTTTTACACTGTTGGTCTGACAAATTTGACAGACATTTGAAGACATCTTGTGATGGACATGTTATTAATCTCTGACATTTTATGGACTAAACAATACATATAAGGGGACAATAATGAGTAGATAATGAAGTTAATTGCTAGCTGTAGCCTTATTTAATTTCCACTGGTACCACGGTTTATTACAAAGCCGAATTGTTTGAAATTGTTTCTGTAATTATTACGATCCAGATCCACTACCAGACTAGCTATGTCCCAAGCTAATTCCCAGGATCTGAATCACGCCCAATCCAGACGTTTTGGAAGCCTGATCTGTCTGCAGTGTTTGTTTGCTACAGGTACACCTGCTGTCAAAAACCCTTAACAGGATGGAACAGTGTGTGAGCGTGAGCGCGTCAACAGAAGCTACAGCGCAGAGCGTTTAGAATAAATCCACAGCGGCTGACAGTTTTAGTTAATAACATGACAGGGTGCTGCAGTAAAGAAAGGCAGTAGGTATATAAAGCGTCAGAAACAATGAAAAATGCCCATCACTATGTTCTCAGAGCCTGAGGCGATCAAAATGTTTGTTTTTGAACCCAGAGCAGGGAAGATCAGACACTGCTCATATTTAAGAAGCTGGAACCAGAGACAGTTGAGCATTTTTGCTTGAAAAATGACTTGAACGAAAAGCGGTTACCAAAAGATTCCTTTTCTGTCAACTACCTAATAAATTAATGTGGTCACAGTATCGGCTCTAAAAGGCAGACACAATGAAAATATTACAGGACAACAAACAAAGAACCAGTGCAGAGCTCATTACCTGCTGGCAAAAATGTAAACACAACAGGACCAATCTGCAGATTTTAGTGACATGTACATCGTTGCAGTGTGAAACATTTTAGGAAAAATGAGTCAAATTGTTCATTCTGTGAAGTTTGCTGTCAGAGCAGCTACAGTCTGGAGGAAGAGCCGTGTGTTCTGTTAGCTACAGACTAATACATAACATAAGAAGACATCTCTGCCTAAGCTCTTTCACTAGCAACCTAGCCAGGGAAACCTGGGTGTGATAATTACTGCAGGGCATCAGCTGGAATGTCAGGTGTCGGGATACAACTTAGCAGAACTACAAACAGTGATGGCAGAACAGGCAACCTGCTCTACCTCCTGAGCCACAGTCGCCCCCAACATTTACGTCTATTCATTTAGCTGACGCTTTTATCCAAAGCGACTTCCAATTGCTATATATTTCAGAGGTTGCGCGCCTCTGGAGCAACTAGGGGTTAAGTGTCTTGCTCAGGGACATTGTTGGATGTGTCACAACGTGGGAATTGAAGCATTTTTTGGACTACCATTTCCAAGAACAAGAAGGAACTTTCAGGACATTACTTTTTACGTTTTTTTGGCCATTGTTTAAGTACGACACTGTCTGAGGTGAGAAGAATGAACTCGGTAGATGAAACGTCACTCTGCTGTGAGATTACCTGCAGAACATAGACTCCTCGTTCCGTTTATTGTGGTTATTTCTGAGGGTTACATTCTTCTTCACAGAAAAGCTGTTTATGACTCTCTGGCATACTCTTAGGGGTTCATAGTGAAAGAAAATCATCCATACATTTTTTTGGGATAAACACACTTTGTCTTACTATGTTTGTGGGAACATAATGCATTCCCTAGCCTCTTACCCTAACCTTAACTACATGCCTAACCTTAACCCGTACCCTAACCTTAACTACATGCCTAACCTTAACCCGTACCCTAACCTTAACTTAATTCCAACCTGAACCCTAAAATCAAGCCTTAATCCTCAGACAGTCCTTTAAACTTGTGGGGTCCAGCATTTTGATCCCCACACAGCTGGTGGGACCCCGCATGTATAGTAAATCCTGGGTTTTGGACCCCAGAAACATAGTAAAACAAAAAACACACACACACACACCATTAGTCAGATGTGAGGTCAGGCATGCAGCCATCATTCATTTAACTGAAACTGGCTGAGAGACAGAGATGGAGAGGGAGATGGGAGGGAAGCACAGAAAGACAAATGGGAGGACAGGATTTAGTGGAACATGAACAACCACAACTGGAGGAGCACCCGTGGGAGTACACACTTACACACACATCCACACATTCCAGCCATATCTGTGGAGCTGAGAGTGGCACTGCCTGGGTTTTGTCAGTTCATCGTGTAGACGTTATAATGAGAACCAGATCCCCGCACACACAAATACAGTACATAACACACACAAAGAAAGTTCTGTAGAAGTGGGCCTCATTCTGTCTACACTGTGCGGTTAGCCTGTGGTCCATAACTGTCTCTAGCTGGCTTTAGAGTATTTTTATATGAGTTAAAGTGAATAGAATTACAAAAGCAGAGTGAAAAAACTGATCTGGTTTCCTCAACATCAGCGAAACGTGTTTACAACCAGAGAAAAAAAATGCAATTATCTTTGAGGAAATCTGTTAATACATGACATTTGTCAAGGAGGAATGGTTGAGTCTCATGGGAAGAAAAGTTAAAGAGTAGCTATGGACTGTCAGAAATGTGACAGAAATGTCCCATGTGCAGGACTCCAAGTCTCCACAAGTCTTCACTGTGGTTTAACAACATATGAAGAAGTGGAACGAGCTAAAAAAACGACGACGATCCAGCAGACACAGAATGACATTCATTCAGTCATGTTTGTGTGAAGTATATTATATTATAATCCCTCCTTTTGGCTCTGGTTTGGTCTCCACCAACTTCTGAGGGAAATATCTATCTCTTTAGCTGCTAAAGGCTCCATTTTCCTCACCAGCTGTGTTAACTTTGTCTGGTGCTGGGCAGTTAGTGTACAGTGGGTTTATCAGAGGTGAGCAGTCCACAAAACCCAAACACAGAACTACAAGAGGATCCACAACTCTGTAAAGCTGAGGCCACTGCAGAGTTTGACATAACATAGTCAGAAACATTCATTAGTGCAGCTCTGAGCGATACTACTATCGAGTAATATCGATACTGATCAGCAGTGATTAAGACTTTACAAATTCTGTGCTGAAATATTTTATGTAAGCATTTAAGCTAGTTTTAAAATAGCAATGTGCCAATGTGAAGAAAAATAATCAACTACATTTAATATAAGTGGTTGGAAGAGGTAAACCAATTCTTCTGCATTACGACAGCCAGGCAGGAAATGATCTGAATTGCTTTCTACCACTTGGGATAGTGCTTAATGGCTTAATGGTGCAAATGTTCACCTTGCAAAATTCACTCAAATTTGACTGCTGGCCATTTTTGGCAGTCTGTGTTTACTCGCCCCTAATAGCGAGCGCACAAACAGTACAGCTGTTAGTTGTAGTAGTAAAGTAGCTAGTAACGTGTGCACGGACTGTGTGTGTGGAGTATGTTTGTGTTTGGTGGCAGTTTAGCCTGAGCCTCTGACAGATCTCAAGGTCTTCTTCTTCTTTTTCTTGTCTCCATACTCTGGAATGATAGCAGCTCCTATTCACCTGCACCGGCACTTGAACACATTATTTAGTTTCCCTTCATGTATAACATGTTCTGGAATGACAATAAAATATCCCTATCCTTACTGTCAACTCAGCCATTAAGTCTGAACACTCCCTCACAGCACCAACGCAGGGTTCTGTAAAGGCAGACAGGACTAAAAGGCATATGGCAAAATTACCACTTCAAGTGGGCAGAACTAATGTAGTTTATGAGGTTAGGCTAATTTGGACATCTCTACTATGGTCTCATTTGTTCATGGTAACTGGAACAGTGGCATACTGATGTTAAAACATTATGCACAGAACAACTTTAAAATTAGCTTAATGGTTGCATGGCAACAGTGCTAACACTCCTCCTACTCCACCACAAACACACACACACACACACACACACACACACACACACACACACACGTATGCAAACGCTCCTCCAGCTCCACCACGTACACATCCTGCATCACTGACCGTAACTTGACTCCAGCCAGGGAAATCAGATGGGAGACGTCTCACTCACTCAGACCTGGACTTCATGCTTTGAGAGCAGAGGTTGTTCACTGGGTGCTTATGAGTCTTCACATTTTAGCTGTGATATCAATGTCCCAACCCAGTCACATACAAAGGAATTAAAACAGTGAAGTGATGAGCATAAAACAAGATCAAGTGTAGCCGTCTTCCCTTCACATTGGGATGTCAGTAATTCTTGGCTGCTAGTCTGTAATTACGACCTTTCCAGTGCTTCAGCTCGGACATCACAGAGAAGAGATATTCACTGAGGAGAGAGAGAAATACTCTTCCTCATTTACAAGCTTTGACATTTAGAGTTTTTATTAAAGAAAGCCATGCAATGTTAACTTTCAGCAGGGCTGCCAACTTTTCAATTTAGTTTGGAGTGAGATTCCGTATTGCTGAGGTCGGTGCATTTTATGAGTAGGCCTTTTGTGACATTACCCACCACAGGGGTCAGGGTCATCACTCTTCAATCCTCAGGAATTTAGTTAAAAAAGTTCAGCAGCCAAATTCACAATTTTAAAGCATGTGTAGATTGAGTAATTTTGTTGTTGAAATGCAAAAGCAAAAGCCTTCGCTCCCCAAAGGCATCAGTGAGCCTTGCCCCATGACCCTGTCGCTGGTTCACAGCTTTTACTTCCTTGGACTACTTTTGATATGTACTGACCTGCAGACCGGTTTGGAGATGCTCTGACCCAGTTGTATAGCTATCTCAATTTGGCCCTTGTCAAAGTTGCTCCTTTCCTGCTTCTAACACATCAGCTATAATGACAGAATGTTCACCTGCTGCCTCATATTATATATATATATATATATATATATATATATATATCTATATATATATATATATATATATCTATATATATATCTATATATATATATATATATATATATATCTATATATATATATATATATATATATATATATATATATATATATATATATATATATCTATATATATCCATATCCGACCCACTGACAGGTGCCATCATAATGAGATAACCAGTGTTATTCACTTCACCTGTCAGTGGTCAGAATATGGCTGATAGGTGTATATATCTGTGTAAATAAATTTAGCATGTATGAAAGGTAGGAAATCAACACTAATTTCTGACTGGCAGTCTTTTATGCAACTGAGAAATCTGTGCATTATTCTACCAAAGGCGAAATTAGCATACTTTGTATACCTTATCAGAATGTTATAGCAATCCGGCAAAATTCTGGAAAAAAGAAATAGTATTGGATACAGGGCCAGTCACTGATAAAAAAGAAATTTTGCAAGCATTCAATCTGCATTTTATTGTAGATGGCTCTTGATTTGAAAGAAACTCTGAGGCTACTTATAGTGTAACTAAGAATAGAGTAAGTGACAATAAAGCTGTGGTGCAAAAGGGGGTTCCTCAAGGTTCAATATTAGGTCCCTTGTTGTTCACTCTCTATAAATTATGTCTGTAACACTGTGAGGAACTGTAAATATCATTTCTATGCTGATGACACAGTCATTTATGCTACTGCCCCATCCCATTCTCAAGCACTTGCTCTTCTTCAAAATTTTTATTTTTACAAAAACCTCTTATTTCAGGGCGTCCAATACCAGTGCTTTCAGAAAGAGTGACAGAGCGGAGGTATTAACAGATGTAGTTGTTATAACACTAGGGTTGGGCCACACATCTTACTGTCTTGGTGAGGAAGCTGAGTAAAAAATTGTTTCTTCTGAAGAAATAAATCATGTCTGTCTTATCAACCTAGAAAACATTGTAGAAGCTCCTTTTATGTTACTATTTAACTATGGTGATATACTGTATGCTTCAACTGCAGTGCTGAGACCTCCTGATGCAGTTTATCATGCTGCTTTGCGGTTTATTACGGATGCCTATTTCATCACACAGTTTTGTCTACTGTACTCGCTAGTGGGGTGGGATTCTTTGGTTGCCTGGAGAACCAGGCACTGGTTATTATTCATCTATAAGGCTATAATGCATAAAATTGCCAGCTATCTAACTGCTAAAATAAATTGGAAAGTCAACGGTTATCAGACACGCTCCAAAGATTGGTTAGTCTTAGAGATTCCTCTGGCTCATTCTGAGCTCAGGAAAATGGCCTTTAAATATAATGCTGCGCATTGTTTGAAAAATTACTCCAACACAGCTGATTCAAATGATCAACTCGTTTTGAACTCCTGAAGCTGCTGGATAACAAGCTGATCATTTAAATCAGCTGTGCTGCCAGCAGAGCTTTGGGAAATGCTAGTCTATGTTTTAGTGTCAAACTTATGATGTTCCCGACCGACTACCTACTACTCTGCAGTATAACAATGTCAAAACCGCTGTGCATAAAGATTATTCAGACAACTTTCTCTTTAATGTACAGTATTTGGCTAAGCAAATTCTGTATTCTGTATCTGTATTATTATTTTATAGGAGAGTGTTGGGTACATTTAAGGTGACATGATGCTGAATTTTATATACTGTAACAGGGTTACAAATGGTGTTCCACCAAAGCAGAAGAATCTCATATTATCTGTCATGGTAGTCTTAAAACATATAGAAAGGTCCTCAGTAACGCCAGGGCAGCCTTTTACTAATGATTAATAGAGGAAAATAAGAACAACTTCTTTTCAGCACTGTAGCCAGGCTGACAGAGAGTCACAGCTCTATTGAGCCATGCATCCCTAGAACTCAGTAGTAACGACTACATGAGCTTCTTTAATGATAAAATTCAAATTTTTAGAGACAAAACGAATCACCTCCTGCCCTCAACTGGTACTGATTTATCTTAAACTCAGGAACCATAGAAAAAGTTGTATAACCTGATATGTAACCTATATATATTTAGACTGCTTTTCTCCCATCGTTCTTTTCCAAATAATTTCAATGATTTCTTCATCCAAGCCATCAGCTTGCCTCTTAGACCCCATCTCAACCAGGCTGCTTGAAGAAGTTTTACTCTCGGTCAGCACTTCTTTACAAGATATGATAAATATGTCAACAAACTATTTACCACAGTCCTTTAAAGTAGCTGGAATTAAACCTATTCTTAAAAAGACCACTCTTGATCCAGGGGTTTTAGCTAACTATAGTCCTATATCTAACCTTCCCTTTCTCTCTAAGATCCTTGAGAAGCAGTCACACAACAGCTGTGTGACTTTCTACATAGCAATAGTTTATTTGAGGATTTTCAGTCAGGATTTAGAGTTCATCATAGCACAGAGACAGCACTTGTCAAAATTACAAATGACCTCCTAATTGCATCAGAAAAACGACTTGTCTCTGTACTCGTTTGTTAGATCTTAGTGCTGCCTTTGACACAATTGACCATCACAACCTATACATGAAAAAGATATTAAATTGGCATTAAAGGAACCATTCTAAGCTGATTTAAGACCTG
>NW_024042103.1:0-20470 GCF_014851395.1 Micropterus salmoides | reverse complement strand
TTTACCTTGAGCTCTTTCTTGTGCTTGATCTATGAATCAAATTAAAAGTGGACAACACATGCAAGGCCGTCTGAATTATTTTCATCTTTTTACTCAACAGAAGAACATTTTAATTAGGTTCACTTAACTTGTGCACCTGCAGTTTAAGCCTCACTGGGGTATAAAGCACACTCAGACACATGCACAAGCTCACAGCAGGTCGATCTTTGTGCCAAACAAAATGTCCCACTGAGTGCAGGTTGTAACCGGAAAGAGCAGGTGGTAAAAGCAGCGAATCAATCCGATCGGAGAAGGAGATTTATTTACCAGCTGGCCAAGTGCTGAAAGTTTGATCAAGAAAGACATAGACAGGATATATTTCAATGGATCCAAACCAGTTGGTGTGTTTGCAATGTTTAAATAATAGGCGTAGCAGTGCTGTGGGTCAAATGCAGTGGAGCAAACAGCAGGTCCATTTAGTGTTATCAACCCCACTAAATGATCATACAATTGATCATTTAATGGATTCATTGTCTGTACAGCTAAAATGATGGCAGAAAAAATATTGCTAACTATTTTAACAATGGATAATTTCAACATTTTTCAAGCAAAAATTATTTCAGCTTCTCTGATTTGCTGCTTTCTCTATATATATAATTGTAAACTGAATATCTTGGACTGTGGGAAATTAAAACTTGCATTTGTCACTATTTTCTGTGGTTCAACTAATTGCTAAAAAATAATTGTTAGGTTAATCGTTACCATAAAACAAACAACCAACATAAGAGTTTAATATCACCTTTCATACATACAGCTTAAAAGTACCATACATCAAACTGTATAAAAACATTTTTTAAAATTAAAGAATAAAGAAGTGGGAAACAGATGAGTTTTCATTTAAGAGCCAAATAACTAAAATCTTACTGACAATCAAAACCACCAGAAAATTGGGTCTATGTAATCAAAATTAATTTGATCAATTTGCAGTTTTATGAGTAATTGCCTATGTTTAAACAACCAAACTTGGTCAGAATATCTCAGAATAAGTGATAAAATGATGATATCTATCTACATTGTTGAGAGCAGCAGCAGAAGTGAGGAAAGAGAATCCAGAGAAGAGGAGGAGGAGGATCATTTGGGGGAGAGGAGTGTGGGTGTCTGGTGTCTGTGTGGTGTCCTGGACAGTCATTTCCATCAGCCGTGTTAGTTAATTATATTGTCAGAGATCCCATTAGTATTTTTACAGTTCACTGAACGCCTCCCTTTGTATCAACATCTAATGGGGGTGTGTGCCTTGTAAGACAATATAGATGTCTACTCGTCACATGGGCATACAAAAACACATTTATAATTTAAGGTATTATCAATTTCTAGGTCCTTATACAGTAACCAAATATAGTTTGTTGTTTTGCAGAAACAACATAATAAGCAGACAAATAATTAAGATGAAAAATAAATGAATAAAAAATAAATGTATCACACAGTCATTTATAAGAAGCTTTGTTTATTGCAGATTGAGTATCTAGGATGTACATTTTATGATAAAGATAAAGCAGCAATGTATTTAGAAACAAAATTATATGTGAAGCTTGATTACATGTGTTAGTTCATAAGCACTTACCCCATTTGATGGATCGTAATTTTCCGTTGCCACTTAATTAATTTGATTTAAATGGCTGAAAGAACTGGAGGCAGTGATTCAGAGGTCTGGAACAATACCAGAGTCTCCCTTAAATTATGTTTTAAATAACAAACTGTTCTTTATTATCAGGAGATCAAAAACTTGATTTACTAATAAATATGTTTGCAAACTAGGGTTTCTCTCATTCCACAATGAGAATGTCCAAGAGAGCTGATGTAACAGCAGTTTTCTGTCCTTTTTGTTTATAATGGTGAATTAAAGTGTAGAGTGGTACACTGTGGTGAAGTGAACATATTTTCAGCAATGTTTAACAAACACATTAAGCACTATAGCCTCTGTATCAAAGCTCCAAAAGGTTTGACCTTTACCCTTCTATACGATGCTTTATACTGTAATCCAATTTTGAGTTTATAAGGTACATAAAAGGTGTCATAAAGCTAATGTTCCCTAAACACTCTTCCTTAAGGAGTTTGCTAAAGCAGACAAAAATATAATTTGCTATCAGTGTGTGTAAATGGAAGCTCTGCCACCTTGACAAGAATACAGTTCAGTATTTTTGACATAAATAAATGTTTGCAGAGGCAGAAATATGCGCAGAAGCCTGTACTGATAAAGTAACTTATGATAACAGGTGTATTATAATAGTGGATGTGCAGAATGGTGGATGTATAATGACCAGACAATGTAAAATACTTGGAAACATGACCTCATCATTGTAATTGTAGTCCAAATTTAGTGTAAGTGAGAAAACTGACCAGCAGGGGGCACTGTCATTCTACATGAAAACATTTAGGTTCAAGGACAAACATCGGAACAGTTTACAAGCTACTCAGGATAGTTGTTGCATGGGACTGAGCCAGTAAGCCCCAAATTTAAAGGAAGTGAAACAAAAACATGTTCAAAACATTAATGGTAAAAGAAGAATTTAAAAAAAGATGATGTTTTCAGTGACAAGACAGACAGACAAAATTCAGCACACGCACCATGGACATCTTTCAGGGTAAAAAAAATTGTTTAATAATATCTGGATTTTAAATACACTGATTCAGAAAGCTGCTAGATTTTATGCCATTAGAGATACACTCACGATGAGCAGTACGTTCATCTTACTTATAACTTTGACAATAAACACCAACTTAATTGATATTCAGTTATTACATAACTGACTAAATCAGCAATACAAGACAAGGAGAAAAGGTAATTTTTCAAATTGCAATCTTCACGGTAATAAACATTTTGGATAAAACTATTTTGAGAAGATCACCACAACTGCAACTCACATAATTCAGACTTCTTTCAACGTAATGATGGTTTATTGTCAAAATCTGTTTAAGAGAACAATATTTAAAACAACTTAACATAAGGGAGCTGATACCACCCTTATAGTTAAAGCCCCCAGCATCAAATTAAAATCTTGTGTAAACACTATTCTAAATTTAGGCATAAAACTTTTAAATGATTTTCAGCACATAAGACGTTGTGACAGTACCATTTCAGAGTAGAAAAACTGACTTGAAGTCTATCATTATGATATAATTACATTAATGACCCATATTCAGGAAGCTCCTACAAAAGCAGATAAACAGAAATGTTATCCAAAAGAATAATAAGAAACGATTATCCATGTAAAAAAAATGTGTAGCTGTGGTCCATACTGCTCAGAGTTAATTATTCTACAGGTTTAAACAGCCCCATCAGGGCCATGTCAGCTCTGATTGACCAAAATGCTCTCCAATTAACATTTCGCAACATAATTGTTGATTTGAAAAATACACTAGTATAGTAAAATAGTAAAATACACAGATTTTTCAGAAAGTCAGTCACCCTGACCAACATAGTGACCGACGTGTGAATAGGTTTAGAATAGTTTTAAAAAGTCTTAAGTAGTGGATATGTGCACTAGATGGCGTCATCTGTTGTATATTTCTCAATAATGCTTATATATGCCATTTTTAGATATGGGTATTGGGGTAAAGTGCTTTGGAGGTTTTTAAGTTGTTCTTTGACAGAGGGATATTTATCTACTTGCTTACCAAGCAGATAATGGATGCAGGGGGAAAAAGAAAGCAGATTAAGCAGTCTCGGGCCCTAATCACAAAAATAAAATCCATACTAAGTAAAGTAAAAACTCTTGAAATGGAAGGACTTTTTACCATAAAGTCAAACACTTACATTAAATTACATTAACAAACTACACATCCTCTTCATGTTGTGCGAAGGCTGTGGTGCCATTATCAGTAATATTTGATTTCTCTGGATGGACTTTGTTACTGTTCATTTTGAATTTGCCATTACCTGTGGCTTTAGTGGCCACATCTGCCATCAGAAACCAATTATTGTTTTCATGTGATATTAACTTCATCTTCATCACCCTACATAACAAATGGAGGTAGGAACAATTAGTATAGCTTTAAATGGTAAAAAATAAAATATTTGACTGCTACTTTAGTCCAGCATATAAAATTATGTTAACAGTTAAACAAGCATTAACTTTTGGCCACCCAGTGTTGTAGAAATGAGTTGTGCACATGACACATCACTTTTTAAGGTGACATGGCAAACTTGTTCGCTAACAGTTGGCTATTTACACATTCCACAGAGCACCATAATCATTATTTGTAGTCATGTCTCTGGCCACCTGATTATTCACGCTCTCTAACTCATGCTAAATTCACCACTATTTCACCAGACTGTCTGTCCGCCGACTGGTACTGAGCAGGTAGTGTACAGTGTGTTTTTAGAGCTTTTTTGTTAAGAACAATTGCCTGGTGCAGCTGGAAATAAGGCTGATGAGAGCAGTGAGAGCAAAAAAGCAGCAAAGTGCAGTGTGGAAAGAAGCTTAAATGCTACAAAAGCTGAGGGGAACTGCGGACCTGGGTGACAATTCGACGTGGATTTGTCCCTACAGGCGCCTACACCCTTCAAATTATGCATCGTCTTTATGACTAATGTGAATCTGAAAATGTAATAGCAATGTATCAAATGAATGTGGTGTTGTTCAAAGTGAGGAACCTACGGAGAATTATCACCTGAATCTACTTTACAGAGCTGTATAGGAAGTTCAGCTCATTGTTTATTGTTTTAATTCACCCTCACCGCTTCATCATGTATCTTCTGCTACAGCAGGCAGCTATTTTGAGCAACAAGGCTCTGAAAACTCACTGTACACTACCTGCTCAGCACCAAATGGCACTCAGACACAGCCGGTGAATAGCTGGTGAACATGGTGGAGCATTGAGCAGCTAAAGAGTCAGATATTTCCCTCGGTAGTTGGTAGAGACGTAAAGCTAAAAGAGAGTGAACAATAAAGCTAATTTTAATTGAATTGAGTGAATATTGGATTTATATCAACTTAAAAGGTGATGATAGAAAGTTGTGTTGTAGGTCATTGAGGCCAAGTCAGAAGGGAATAATATACTTTAATAGTGCCACTGAAAGCAGTGTGACCTTTTCCATCACTAACTTGCTGCCATACTTCTTGTCTTGAGCTGAAGTGAGTTTGTGACAGGCTAGCTGGTCTGGCAATAAATTAATCAAGGTCAGTCTTTAGTCTGAGTCTGGCCTATGTCCAGAGCCTCCAGAGTACAAAGTGCACCAATCACTACACAGGATAGAATAAGTTTATAATATAGTGTCTGTGCCTGAAGTTGTGACCCATCTGTAATGTGGGTCAGCTACGAGAGTGAAACAGATAAAACTGTGGCCAAGAGGCTTTAAATCTGTCGAGGAGCAACATCTGGTGGTGTGACTCTTTTGCAAAGTGAAACTCGGCCAAACCATTAAATGGCTTTTAACGTTGCTCAGAGGAGACACAATCACTCGATGTTATGGATGGAGGACTGCTTTTTAAATAGAAAAAAATATAATATTGGTCTTGTAAAACTTATTTGAACCAGGCACACAATGTCAGTTAAGTAACATAATTTATTTGTAATGAAATTTAATGGCTAACTCTTATTCAAGTCTTTAATTGGAAAGGGAATGAAGACGATTGACAGATGTGGCTTCGCTGGAGAAGAGATAAATAGGGTTCATTCTGGGGCTCTATTTAGGACATGCACTCAAAGAACGGGGAAAAGGGAAACAATTTAAATAAAACAATTACATTTTTTATTCTTTATTCACATTCTACGTTGCACAGGATTCCTCTTAAGTCTCATAAGCCTAATATGCGGAATAAAAACATCTTTTTAAATTCAACACTGAAAAATGTCATTGGAGCTCTGGACTAGCATTTTTATTTTTATCCCAGATGGTTTTAATTGCTTTTCAGAAGAGCAGCATTACTCCCACATCACGACGTGTACCAAGAGAGAATGCCAGGCACGGTGCACACCAACAATAAACAACCTTCTCAGCCTGTTACAGGAAACCAGCAGCAAAAAAAGTCCAATAGACTGACACACACATTACAGCCTTCCTCTCTGCTCTGTCTGTTACCTAGTGTCTCACACCACCTTCTTCAACCTTTTCGTTTCAGAAAGTCTATTGCTTTCTTCCTCTTTTCATTTTCTTCCCACAGTCGGCTCGCCAGCGCTGTCACAAGAATGTTTCTGCTGTAGATTTGTGGATTTGTTTAGTCTATCCTGTGTCGGAAAGTATTCTAACTGTACAGAAGCTATATAGCTCTGCTCTGTAGACTTCAAAATCATTTGAGTCTACTGTTAGCAGGAAGCACTGGGGTGGGAAATACACACAGTTTCACATGCAGAAAAACTAACCTGCGGTAAAAACCTAAACACATTTGGTACTTTTTATTTATATCTGTCACTGCACTGTAGCTGCACTCATTTATTCTACTCTTTAATCTGTATTATTCTATTTTATCTTATTTAAATCTATTCTGCTTTATTTTTATCCTTTTATATCATGTGTTTCTTTGCCATTGGTCTTTTTAAATCTTGTCTTAATACCTTTCCTGGCTTTTGTAAAGCACTTTGAACTTTGTCAGTGAGTGATTTGGGTGAGCTGATCTGTAATATTTCTGTTAATAAAAACATGCCTACCTGTATTTCTCCTCTTCATTTGGTCACTGCTGCACTGTGCAATGAGGTAAATATTGTTGTGGACCTTCTTATGTTACTTCTCAGGTGTGACCAATTATCCTGAGTTTTTTAGTTGTGGTTTCATTTGGGCTGGACGGTATATTATGTATTATGAGGTATACCGATATAATTTCAAAAGAGAGATAAAATTAGACCATATTGTTTATACCGACATAGGTTGATGTTGAGTTAGGGTTAGCCCCGCCCCTCCCCCTGTGTCTGCACCCAGCCATCTTCCCACAAACTCTCAACAACATGGAGGGAGACACAGTGCTGAAGACGTGACTTGTAATAGGAAAAACAACGGTTCAGTCAGCGTTTACTTCGGCGGTCCGCCCATTAGGCGCCACATTGTAGCATTTTTCAGAGAAACACAGAGTTATTACATTACAAGTCGCGACATGGTGGACATTTTAGAAGCGCGGACCAGGTTAGACAAGCGTCAGTGAACACACCTGTCAGATGTCATTCGTTAGCTACCACGTAGGATTTTTTTTGGTAGGCTATGTCGTCAACTCCTCAAAATGCAGCGCAGCTGCTGCTGTGAACGAAATCGCGGGAGAAAAAGTCCAGAAGACAAGTTCTTTTCTTTGGCAACCTATATAATGTAGCCTAATACTGATGAAGAAACTCACTGGAGCAGACTCACAGGGAGAGGGAGAGATTAAAAGAAGCGGGGCACGTTGACTTGTTTGCAGCAGAGGTACATTAAGTCTGTGAGTGTGCGCACTTAACAGAAAATACCGATAGTCAGCTTAACAGTACCAGAATGACTTTTTGGTCAATATTGCCCAGCCCTAGTATTTACATTAAAATATGAACAGAGTAGTCCAATATTACAGACCTACTCAAAATATTTTGAGACCATCTCAAAATATTTATATATATAAATATAAACCCTTCACGAAAACATTGTAGATGAGCAACTTTTTGTCAAGTGGGCTGTGATTTTGGCTTTATGTTGCAGTGATTTTGTCTTAGGCTTTTAGCTGACAACACTTGTGAATGTTCTCTTTCAATGAGAATATACCGAAGTTACAGCAATTATTAGTCATCCCACTGCACACCTGGATTGTATCATTGCAATGTCTAGTGCAGCATGCATACAAATTCTTGAAAAGCCTTTATAGCAGTCTATTTTTACCAGCAGCCAGTGCTTTACTATTTATCATTACTGAACTGTAATGCTGTTTTTTTTTTACATTTCAACATCATCACAAACTTATTGAAAACATCTACAACTTTTGATAACACTGCAATTTTGCAGGATGGACACAAAACTGTAATAGTCCGGCTAATTTTATTTAGTTTAAGGTTCAAAGTAAATTCTTGACTTTGGCAGGAGTTGAGAAAACTATTCAGAAGCAATTGTGGTGCATTTGTTCACATGACATGATCTTCATCAGCTGATGGCATTTGCCCACTTACTGATGAAGCCAATGTGGACGAGAAGTGGGCAAGCTCCATCTGCTGATGTGGATGAGATTGTTTTCTCAACAGATTTAGTTTATTTTCTTCAAGACTTTTGACCTATAAAAAAAACATTCTTCACATAAGCCAGTTTTCATGTTGAACTTTTGATATCTGTGTTATTAATTCCACTCTTTCATCTCACCTGGAAAATCTTGTCTTGTAAAACTAAAGCTTACTTGCATGTGAATTAATAAGAATTATTATAGATTATTATATGAATTATAGATTCAGCCATAAACTATCTTTTAATCTGAACACAAATTGTCTGTCCAGGGTTTTCTGATCAAAGTAATTTTTAGAGTGTGTACCTCCAGCTTGTAACTGTATGCTACCCTCCTGGACTGGTTTCTACGCCAACTCATTCAGTCTCTCTATCCTTCCACAAAGTGCATAATATTCGCTTGACCATCATCTCAACCCTTACTGATGCTGCTATGCTGACGCTGTGAAAATCTCACTGTAATCAACTCTTCCTTTTTAACTCCATATCATAATGCAGCAAAGACTACTTGTTCATTAACTGTATTAATATTACTCAAAATTAAGTAAAAGAGGTGAGCTGATATGATACTGACTCTGGCAGCTTGAGATCCTCGGGCATGTCATCCCAAAAGTGCTTATCATCTTCAGCTTTTAGTCTGGTCTGGAGACAGTGAAACGGTCAGAGCCTGGTTAAGAACAAGGTTGCTTGCAACCAAAATCCAAAGTTTAAAAAAGTAATTTAGGCAAATACCTCTTGAGCAGATACTCAGCTAGGGTAGATATGATTCTGTAACCCTTAGTTTTAGTAGAAAATATCAATAATTGTGGTCACAGGGGAACTGCTCTAGTACTTTTTGGTTAATGTAGGCAAACAGGGCACTGCAGAGGTAAAGGTGGAATGAACTGAAAACATTTATAATCCTCTGCCCACACAACATCCCTGTTTCTAAACACGTCATCCTACTAAAACCAACTGAATCAATCTATGCCCTGACTCATCCCTGTGACAATTAAATTACAGCGAATAAAGAGTAGCCATACTGGTGAGGATGTGCAACCAGATACCCAAAATGCAAAGCAGTGGCCTCAGTGTCACCTCATGTGCCAGGTTGCCACAATACGAGCAACAACTTCCCACTCTCACTTCTATAAAGCTGCCAGCATGTGACGGCTGTCCTGTCCCATGCCTTTAGAGGTCAACATGAACCTCTGGCCCTGGCAAGACCCTTTGAGCTGGGAGGTCAGGCAGTTTCGATTCCTTGTTTTGATGCTCATGTTGGAAAAAACAGTGATGTATTTGTTTATAGACTGTTATAGAGAGATTGTTTGTTTGTTTGTAAATATGCTTTTAGGCTGTTTTCACACCAAATCAGGTGTTGCTGTGCAAGACCATCCATTTTTTTGAATGTGGGGATAGCATTTAGGCTACGTTGGGGGGCGGGGGCCTGAAAAGATAAAACAGAATTAAAGAAATTAAGAAATGCAACCCGACGTCACGCTGTGGTGGCAAGTCACGCAAGCCAGCTATCAGACGAAGAAGAACCTTGTTTACCATGTAGCATTAAGGTGTTTACTGAGAAACTGTGAAGATGGAAGAGAGACTGAACACCACCATGATGACCTTTCCCAGAGCTGTACAACCCTACCATATAGATTCTCCATGTGGATTTCAGGTTAGTATTTCTACTTGTGCTATAGCACACATGTCACACAAATGTGCCATGTAGTGACACAGCCTCACAACCCTGTGCTAATGGCTGCAACACCTGATTTGGTATGGATATAGCCTAGGCCATGACAGTTCAATTTGCAGAGTGTTTGGGACTTGGATTTGGGATCATAGGACCTGAAGCGTAATAGTGGATCAGTCCTTGGATTTATGGCAGCTTCAGTTTATGTAACATCAGCAGTGAAATGGAGGGCAGCTCTCTTAGGTTATGTATTTTGTAGGGGGCATAACCTTCTGTGTTCCTCTTACTGATGGATCCATCTCTTCCAAGACACAGAGGACTTCTCCTTTCTGTGTGCCAGCTGTTTCCGCACTAAAATCACTGTCTTAAAGAAAAATGAGTCCTCCCACCATCATTTTACAATCCACATCAACACTGTGTTTTAAAATATAGTCACTGCAATCATGCAAATGTCCATGTCAGCAGTGCATCACACTCTAGTTTCTCTCCATCATCAAAATTCAAAACACAACTCGAACCTGCTCACTTTTAAAGCGACTGACAGGTGTTAAAGGGGCTGTATGGAGTTTTTCAATGAAATCACTTATTAATAAATCAGATTTTCACTTATTCACTTATTGTCAAAGGGCTGTAGCCTCATTTAGTACATGCCTGTTTTCGCTGTTGCTTGGAACAGCTCTATTCTGCTTTCACTGCAAGGACACCGGGTCGAATGTAGCTTCATTCGTGCACCGGAGCCCCTCTCCAGCTACAGCACCAACACTGCAGCTAAAGATATGCAGTCCACTAACACCACAAAACATAGACTCCAACATAAACTCCACCTAATGATAAAAACAACAATAAAGGTTTATGTGATGTATGATGTCGCGGAGAGTCTCACAGTAGCTCGCCGGTTAACAGCAAACAGTTGCTAACCTTATCCAGTGCAAAGTTGTATCGCTTTCCACATTACTTCACCAGCTAGGTTGACCCATATTTGTGTGTGTGTGTGTGTGTGTGTATGTACCACCGGTAATATGTCAAAGTGTTGATTTAGCCTGCAAGAAATGATGTAACGGGTCAAAGCAAATGTGGAGTGATTTGTTTAATAGCCTATAGTGATGCAGGGCTGGGCATCCAGCTAACGCTTGTTGTTTTATCGATACTCAGGTACACAGCTTATCCACTGTCTCAGTTGCTGTAACTGATGTGACCCACATAATATGCAACACTGCAAAAAAACGGCGACAACATCACAGAGGAAGAGCCATCCACTAACACTACAGTAAAGTTACTTACTGCGCTATAACTGTGTGGACACAATCTCATTAAAGTATTCAGTCTAGCTCGCTAACCGTGTCTTTATCATCCAATACATGTAGCTGTGCTCACATTGCTGAGCCTCCGATGAAAGATGTACAGATAGTAATGATAGTTTCTGAAAAGCAGCAAGCGAGCTATCGACAATGTGTAACATGGATTAGTTCGACCTCAAGCTGATACAAATATTACTGTAATGTTTCTGTGTTAATTTACCTGAGTTTCCAGCATGTTATGTGAAGCTGTCTCCCTGTCTGTCTATAGCCGCTGTGACAGCTTTTTTTTCCGGGAGTATTGTGCAGATATCTGTCTGACTGCGCTGAATGAAAAGTACGGAGCCGGTGTTGATCTGCCTCTGAGCCAGGAACATGGAAGTAACAGAGCCTGAACATGTCTGTGCGAAAAGCCATAGTGGGCATGCCGGTGTTTCCGCGTTGACTGTGGGATTTCTGTATGAAAGCGGTTGTGTTTCGGATTATGCTCGCTCTGATGCTCACTCTGATCTGATCACGTGATGGTCCATCTGATTCCTGCTTACAGGCAAAAACTAAAGCTCTGTAAACCTGTAGTGAGGACATCAAAGAAGTAGACTAGTGAAGCTATTGAGGACCTCCAGGCATGTTTGGACTGCACTGACTGGGATGTTTTCAAGAATGCTACCAACAATCTGGATGAGTTTACAGAGGCTGTGACATCCTACATCAGCTTCTGTGAGGACAGCTGCATTCCAACGCGGACCAGGGTGAGTTATAACAATGACAAACCCTGGTTTACAGCTAAACTCAGATAGCTAAGGTTGGAAAAGGAGGAGGCATTTAGGAGTGGAGACAGGGCCGGGTACAGGGCGTTAAAGTACAACTTTAGCAGGGAGGTGCGAGAAGCTAAACAGCTGTACTCAGAGAGACTAAAGAACCAGTTCTCTGCAAACAACGCCACTTCTGTCTGGAGGGGGTTCATACAGATCACAAACTATAAACCCAAAGTCCTCCTCTCCATAAACGATTCTTGCCTGGCAAATGAGCTGAACCAGTTCTACTGCCGCTTTGAGAGTCAATCGGACTCCGATTAGCTTCAGTCCACCACTCCCCCCCCCCCCTCTTCAGAGCTGGCCAGCTCCACCCCCTACCCTCCTCTCTCCATCACAGAAAGGGAAGTCAATGGTCTTTTCAGGAGGCAGAAACCCCGCAAAGCAGCTGGGCCGGACTCTGTCTCCCCATCCACCCTGGAGCACTCTGCTGATTAGATGTCTCTGGTGTTCACAGACATTTTTAACACCTCACTGGAGACATGCCATGTGCCAGCCTGCTTCAAAGCCTCCACCATCATCCCTGTCCCCAAGAAACCAAGGACCACAGGACTAAACGACTACAGACCCGTCGCCCTGACCTCTGTGGTTATGAAGTCCTTTGAACGCCTTGTGTTGTTCCACCTAAAATCCATTACAGACCCACTCCTGGACCCCCTGCAGTTCAGCTACAGAGCCAACAGGTCTGTAGATGATGCAGTAAACATGGCCCTTCACTACATCCTCCAGCACCTGGACTCCCCAGGAACCTACGCCAGGATCCTGTTTGTGGATCTGCTTTTAACACCATCATCCCGGCCCTGCTGCAGGACAAGCTCTCCCAGCTGAATGTGCCTGATTTTACCTGCAGGTGGATCACAGACTTCCTGACGGACAGGAAGCAGCACGTGAAGCTGGGAAAACATGTCTCTGATTCCAGGACCATCAGCACCTGTTCCCCTCAAGGCTGCGTTATTTCCCCACCTTTTCTTCTCCCTGTACACCAACAGCTGCTCCTCCAGTCACCGGTCTGTCAAGCTCCTGAAGTTTGCGGATGACACCACCCTCATCGGGCCCATCTCAGGTGGGAGATCGACCATCTGGTGACCTGGTGCAGCCACAACAGTCTGGAGCTCAAAGCTCTGAAGACAGTGGAGATGGTCGTGGACTTCAGAAAGACCCCAGCCCCACCCTCCCCCATCATCCTGTGTGACTCCCCAGTCACCGCTGTGGACTCCTTCCACTTCCTGGGCACCATCATCTCCCAGGACCTCAAGTGGGAGCTGAACATCACCTCCCTCACTAAGAAGGCCCAGCAGAGGATGCTCTTCCTGCGGCAGCTGAAGAAGTTCAGCCTGCCAAAGACAATGATGGGGCACTTCTACACCGCCATCATTGAGTCCATCCTCACTTCCTCCATCACCACCTGGTACGCTGCTGCCACTGCCAGGGACAAAGGCAGGCTGCAGCGTATCATTCGCTCTGCAGAGAAGGTGATAGGTTTCAATCTTCCTTCTCTTCTGGACCTGTACTCCACGAGCAGGAAAGATTGCAGCTGACTCCTCCCACCCCGGACACAAACTGTTTCAGACTCTCCCCTCTGGCAGGAGGCTGCGGTCCATCAGGACCAAAACCTCTCGCCACAAAAACAGCTTCTTCCTGTCTGCAACTAGCCTCATTAACAAGGCGCAGGTCCCCCACTGACACTCCCCCCCTTGCAAATGATACAAATGTCTCTGCACATGTAAATACTGTTTCATCTCGTGTCATGCACAGACAATCAACAACACATATTTGTTGTTGATTGTTGATGTATATTTGTATGTTGTCAGTTTCTATATTTATATGTACACAATATTCTCTTCCGTTGCATTACTTCTACTTCTGATGAGTTCAAGTGTACGAGAACAGGCCTGGTTGCAATCTTAGAACCGCACTGCTAGTAGCCACTGAAAACTACATAATGCCCCTTTAGTACATAGGCTAATAAGAGTTGTGTGACTCACCAGCAATAAACACTGGCATCTGGTTATACATTGTCCATCACCCACTATGATATACTTGATTGTTTCTTTAATAAGTTGAGATGAAGCAATATAGAAGAAACTATAACTGCTCTTCTGTGTTTTTACACAAACAGATGACTTCTGCTCAGTTGTGATTTCTGAATTCTGGGATCTGTTCACCTCTGTGTGCACACTAACAGGAAAACATGCATGCTCGTAGTCCATTTCAGTGGGTAGAGTGAGGTTAATTCTTGAGCCACTGACTTGGCAAATAAAAGAAGCTGATCGCCTGACACCCACTGATCCTAATACAGCACCATCACTGGAAGGCAAGAAGAAAGATCTGAGTAGAAAGAATACACCTTAGGTACAAAAAAATGCTGCTGACATTTATCTTTGTGCTACAGCAGTGAAGTGGCGAGCTTATGAAACTACTGGTTCCAAATCTCAGTAATCTTCATTCGTCATGTGCCATCATTACAACTGAAGGTTAAAAGCCCAATTTTGAGGGCAAATTGCTCCTCAGGTCCCCTTAAACCGAATGACGGAAAGATGGTAGAAGCCATAGTCACATCGTCTGGCACAATTTGCACCTTGCAACCTGCGGTGCACTCACGTAGGTGTGGTCAGAATGTAAAGACTGTAATCCATTACCTGGCTATGTCAAATGAGTTTCTGAAGCACTGATAGACTGCACAGCCACAAAATGTAATCACCGAAATTGGATTTTAAGAGCTGAGAAATGACCGCGTTGTAATTCTGAATGATTATCTCGCCAGGTGTGGCGGAGGTCCACGACTGGGAAAAGCTTCTTCTTCTTCTTCTTCATCATCATCATCTTCTTTTTGTGAAAGAAGTGAAAATGCTCTTTCAGACATACATACCCTGTCCTCCTGCCTCCTGGGAGAGCAGGTGTAGAGTGGGAATTAAATCTGGAGAAAGTATTCCAGGTCTTAGAGCTAATAATAAATGGTACATTATGTTCTGTATTACTTCTCTAATTGCAACCGAGAGCATTCTTGCTTTTCAGACATACATTTTTTTTTTATAATTTTCCAATAATTTTGTGGCACTGATGGACCTTCTGATTTACGTCATTATGGCATCACAGCTTGAAGGGACCTGGCACATAACCACTAGAAGCCCTACAATTAGTAGAGGTACACCTTGCACACTCTGTACAGTTTGTACTCAACGGGGTGGAGAGACAGATTGTCAGGTAGAGAAGCACTGGAAAGTCAATGCATGACTTAAAGAAGAATGTAATGTGTTTGTATAAAACATATATAAACATTATGTGAACTCAAAAGATGTTTTGTTTTCAGGCACACACGTGTGGCAGTGACATAAATCCACAGTAAAAATCCATTCTACACATGAAAGTTCAGTTTACTTAACAAGGAATATACATCATTTAAGGTAATTTCTTCCATCTTGATTATTTATAAATAATGTAAGTTGAGGGTATCCTGCAGAGTTTTTGACCACAAGTAGTGAGTGCTATGGAGCCATACTTTCACAATGCGTGTTAGCATGAGGGTTGCGTGACTGACAACTTGCTGTTGGTTTCATGCTTTTCTGTGTAGCAGCGCATGAACAAAGGCAGGGAAGAAGAAGACAGTAAAAAAAATGCTTTGCTGTTTTAGAAAAATGCACTTAACCCATTTGCCAGACGCACACGTGTGTTTTGGTGTCAACTTTTGTCTGAGAAAACTCCACAGGGCACCTTCACTCAAAAAAAAAAAACAACAACCAAACATTACGTGGAAAAAATAATTACTTGCAGTTCTATGGTGACATTTGTTCCAAATCCGCTGCTTTTGCATAACAATACCAACTTATGTGTAAATCCCCATCAGTGCAGTATTCCCAGTGATGATGGTCTCCACTTGGTGAACATCATATGGTGAACAACCACCAGTATTTCTGGAAGAAGGTACACTTCTTCTGTAAAACACCCTGAAGTCATTCATTCAACATTTATTTACAGTCTGAAAAACAACACTGAGGAACAAGCCCCCCAAAAAACAACCCTAAAACCAAAAGAAAGCAAAAAAAAATATTTTTGAAGCAAAAAGCAGGCAATGGGGAACCCGAGTTTACCTGCATTTAGCCTTCAGTAGATACCTGATTACACTGGATAACTTTCCTTTCCTCCATCCCTCTCAAAATAAAAATCTATGTGTGTCATTGTTTGATTTCTGCACCTATTTGCAGACTGTTTGCTGCCTTGGCTGCAGAATAATAAGCAAATTCCTCTCCGGACTCTTTGCTAATGAGCTCAGAGGAAAGCAGAGGTCAGATGCTGACCCAGACCTCTGTAAAGCCACACATGCTCTGGTGGATAACCCATGTGTCAACGCTGTCACTGCTGCATGGGAAACACATGAGGAGACACACATGTAATTTAGATATGATCACAATTATTATAACTAAGGTGAGTAAATGTCACAGTTGTTAATATATTTTCCTTATTTCTGTTCTAAACTGCCTAAAAAGTTGATTCTGAGAGGCTAACTGACTAACTTTCTACATTCAGACGAGATTTCATTGTCTCCAACAACAATAGCCTCAGCAGATCTACATGCAGAGCAGCTGAAAGACAGGCTGAAATGTATTTCTCAGCTGCAGTACAATGGATCCCCAGGAAACTAAACAGGCCACAATAAAAGAGTAAACTGCTCTGGAGTGTAACAAATACTCAGTGTGAGGACATACAAAGCAGGACACCTTCTGTAACGTATGGTTGTGTTCAGTGTCTTTTGATTTTTTGTTCCACTGTGTCATATCTCAGAATTTAACTATAGGTTTTTGCCTGTATAGATGTTGTATGATGTTGTCTTGTAAATTTCAGGACTGTCTGCCCCCATCTTTTCTCAGTTACTCTTTATTAAATTGTATTTGTAAATGTTGAGCTGACTTTAAACGTTCTAGCCCGTTAAACATTCACAGTATACACAGAAATACTGAACATCCTGAAACACTTGTACAACGAAGTAGCGATTATCTACAGTGGAGGATTTTTAATGTATGAAATGATGATATGGGGATTTTCTACTGGACTTCCTGTTGTTTCTCTTACATTTTATATGAGTCGTGATGCCATAAAAACATGTACATAAACATCTAAAGTAGGTTAGATTGAGCAGCCAAACAGCCACTCTGAATGGCTCCATGTTTTTTGTTATCTAGACATATGAATGACGTGGTTTGTCCAGAATTACCTGAGCAGTCTGTGCTTGTGTCTGACTTTAATTGGGTGGGAGCAGTGATTAAAAGCCCCAACTGGGATTAGATCGACTTGTACTGGGTGGTGATAACACACCAATCAGGAAGGTGTGGTTTATCTTGACGTCGTTGGACGACTTTCCCTGAGCGGCGTCAAGTTCACATAATAAAACTAATATAAAAGACGGAACTGAGGCAAAGTCTTTCAAACTAAAAGCACATAGTTACAGGTAAAAACAAAATCCCATACTGAGGACCCATTTACAAACAAAAAAAAAAGCTCTCTTCTCTTAGGAAAGGGTGGTGGGGTGGGGGTGATATTGAGTCTATAGTTATTTGAATTTGGGAATCTTTTAATATTTCATGACAATGATGTTGAATAATGCAAGAAATTGAAGGAAACAAAACCCAGCTAGAATCCATGCAGCGTTTGTGAGGGACATTTTTTACTTTGAAGGTTGTGACCGGATCTTGTGCACCTTCATTCTGTCTGACTTAACACCATTTCCACAGCCGTGTCTTATACAGGCTGTATGTGAACGCTCTCAGACTGTCGTTGAACTTGCTCGGTGCTCGGCCTTCCTGCGGCTCATCGCAGCTCTTGGAAAACAAACTGTTTGGCCTATTTGACACTTTGCCAACACGAGGCACCTTCGAGACTTCACGCTGTCAAACTGAAAACTTTGTCTGCAACTGGTGTTTCTGGAACAAGGGGTAAGAATATTCTCATGCTTATAAACATAACTTGTCTATGTTTGTATTGAATCAGGCGACGTGCAGCACAGCAGGCTGGATATTGGGATAAAGTCCCGGCGGGAAATATTTCAACAACAGGTAGAAGGCCTGTAACTGCGTGCATCAAATATCAGCTCAGACTTCAGCTGCGACTTGTAGACTTGTTAACACTAGTTAACAGGTGACAGAATTAACTCCAGCAAGAAACCATTACCAGGAGGGTGAGACTTTAATCGAGAGTTTATTGTAGGAGGCGATGGCTAATTCAATCATTTCTAGATCTCAACTGGATTTAAGACTTTGTGCAGGCAAATAATTAATACCTCTAATCATGGATGCGTTTCATGCCCACATCTTGTAATCATTAGATATATCCATAACCTTGAATCCCTGAGACTTTAACCCCTGGTTGGGTCTCTATTTATGGGTTTTTAATGAGCTTTATGATACAGGCTTTTAAATTTAAACAAGCCTAATGTGAATACTTCAAAAAGGACTTATCACTGTGTAAACAAGAGGCTGCTATCTGCCAGCTGCTGTGATACAAACAAGCTCACAGGAAGTGTCCGTTTTCCTTGTTTGAATGGTGGATCACTACAACGTTTTTCTGATTTATTTTAGTATTATATTTTATTTGCAAAATATGTCTAATCTCAATTAACAGACTTGGGTGTCATTTATGCTTATTTTGGACATGCCCAAATAGAATACCGATACATATTTGAAATATTGCTTGCAACAACCTGCTTTTGAGTCATTTTGATGCAATTTGTTTAAAGACTTTCATTTGAAATTTTTCAGCTGCAGAATTTGTACTGGACTGAATGATGACCTGACTTTGTCACGTATTTATATATGTATTTATATGTAAAATTAAATAATTCATTACTGTTTTTTAGAAAAGGGTAAGATATGAAGTATGTTTCCTAGTTGAAATGCATCCCGCTTGTCTTTACACCTGATATAAGCAGAAATTACTAACTTTCTCATGAATACCAAAGGGTCTCAATGAACTGAGCACACTTAGAGGAACATTCTTAAGGGAAAAAACACACAATTGCAGGGAGTATTTGCTTGATTACGGTTAATTTTTCCTTTCATCAAATGAGCATACAGAGAGAATATTTCTTGTCAGTTTATGGAACTAAATGCCATTGCCTCCTATTGCTTGTTCTTATGATCACTTGTCAATCAGTGTCAATCGCATACCCCCAGCTGTGGCTGCTGCTCACAGTAACTACATACAAAAAATGGAAATGGAAAAAGTTTTTACAGTTTGCTGAATTACAGGAATAATAGGTCAAACTCAATTGTCAATGTGTTGAAGCATATTTTAATTTTAAGGCTTTTGAGTAACGTAGAGGTGTGGTTTGTTATAGATTACAATCTTTCTCCCCATGTCTATACATTGGGTTGGTCAAAACATTAGAAACATCCTTTTAGTATATTACCACTAACTACAATATAACCAAAATTAACTATGTTTTTTTTTCAATTTCTGTCCCAGGGTTTAAAAAAAAAAAAAAAAAAGAGAATATCACAAAGGTATCATATGTTGTAGCTGCTGTGTTGGATTACTGCACATTGTACAATTGTACCTAATGAACAGGTAAATCGGTGTAAAGCTGAGGGTTAGTTACAGCAGGAAACTACATGACATAAAATAAGGCTATTTAATGTTAAAGTTTAATTTGGCTCTTTAAAGTAATTGCTGTAAATGAAAAGCACATAAATCTGTCTGCGTCAACTTGAGGTTTTTCTGCAGCAGAGCAAACAATTAAATCAGATTTTTCACATTCTCTGGCGCTAACCACAACTCACATCCCCACTCGTACTCCCTTACTGTATATAGTAAGGGACGGCTTCTCCTTGCAGAGCTGTTTCACATCCGTTTCCGCCAGATTTTTAGGGAGGCAATGAGATTTTAGGATGGGGAAACGACATGGCCTTGAGCTTTTGTTTAAAAGGCATGCACTTCTGGCTAATGACCAGGAACAGATCTGTCACTTAAGATTTAGCTTTATTTGGCTTTGACCTTTGTGTATCATTTAGAGGTTGGGATACATGCTTTGTGCATGCGTGTTTGTGTGTGCATGCGTAAGTGTATAAGTTTCATGAATGTTTGCGACTGTACAAATAAGGACATTCCTGACTGTCTAATTTAAACAAAAGTAGCAGTGACTGCGCTCCGGCTAGTTATGGATAGTTGCTGAGCTAGCCTTAGCTTTACCACCTTCTCGTTTCCTGCAATTGAAAATGTATTTTGATGCTCAAACATTTTAGTAATTGTTGTTATATCACAAATAACGCAGTAGCTAAATCTAATTAGAAGTAAGAGTAATAAAAGTAACACTACATTTATTACTAAAAGCTAACTAGCCTAGCTTAGCAAAGTAGCACTAACGGCCGCCTCAGACTCTTGAGAAATTCACATGATGTGATGTGTTGAAGAAACCTTTTTCAAAAAACATATTTAAAGATTGATTGTTAAAGCTAGAGTAATGTTAACGGAGAAACTAGCAAGAGACAGTTAGATTTTGAAAGTATCCAACTGACAAAATGGGCTTTACAGGCCACAGATACCTGATTTCTTTCAGAGCATT